>NC_083872.1:93819183-94099183 GCF_032452875.1 Bos javanicus
TTTCCCAGACAATTCCAGTAGCTCTTACAGTATATTTCAAGTCCTGGTCTAGCTATTTATAGTTTACAGCCTCATTTACTTTAATATGCTACCTGAATAACATAATCATAGCTATAACCATGGTATAGGGCCACAGGGTGCATGCAACGCTAATGTTTTTTGACTATTTAAGGGCTTGTTCGTAAACGTTCCTTAATAATAATGGCAAAGCTTTTAGTAACTAGTTATCAGAAAATAGTGAGTCATTCAAATGGGTTTCTTTTCCAACGAAAATATTTAATAGGAGGCATTGAGATCAAAGTTATATTGCTTTTATATTTTATATTCTAACAAGTAGAAGGTTTTTGCTGTGAATTCATCCCTGTTAACTTCTGTTCGGTGCAGTTCTGTAAGCTTCCTAATGTATTTGTCTTTTCCTTTTCTTCTCAAACAAGATATGATTTTCATCAAGAAAGGTCAACTGAGTATGTATCACTGAAGAATATTTATGTATACACGTAGGACTTGTGTATTGATAGTTTTACAAGGTATTATTAGCATCTTTTCTGGTCACCAAATCAGATTTCCCTGGAAGAGTCTGAAAAAAAAATGTTTATTGTTCTAGGCTCTTCGGAGTAACAGGAAACTGTGCTGCTTGTAGTAAGCTCATCCCTGCCTTTGAGATGGTGATGCGCGCTAAGGACAATGTTTACCACCTCGACTGCTTTGCATGTCAGCTTTGTAATCAGAGGTAAGCACAGTTCATTCTGGCTTCTAAAAAAATGGTAAATCTCCCTTTGCTGGCTATGTGTTTAATGGTGGGAATTATTTTAGTACCCTTTACTTAAAGCAACTTATCTCAGCATTTTTGTTTTCTGCAACAACTCATTCAAGGCCAGAAACACATCACTGAGAAGGAGAAAGGTTTCATTATCCTTCTGTCCCTCAAAGAACTGCATCATAGAACAGGATATGATAGGAGATGAAAACTTAAGTGTATGAAAACTTTATAGAAAACTTTCTCTTCTTATTCATTCTTTTCTCTTGTTTTTCTTTTAAAAAGTAAATTTAAAATATCTTTACTACTTGAGCAAACAAATTTTCAAAGGAAAACATACAGAAATTTGTGGCAAGCAGTGTGTATTCATCTTATTTTCCTTGTATACAGTTGCTCTATCTCTTGATTTCTTATCTTGAATTTTAAACTTGTTGTATATGTACTTTTAAAGTTGCTTCAAAGCTCTTTGGGAACTAGGTTGATATAGTTATCAGTATCAGAGAAGCAGCATTGAAGGATGGAAAGAATGTTACAGAGGGGATCTAGAAACCTAAATTCCAGTCTGGACTCTTCCTAGCAAGGTATATGAGCATAAACCAACCATTTTAGTCCTCTGGACCCCAGTTTTTTCCTTTATAACAAAATAGAGTTAGATTTGTCCATTTCAGAGAACTCTTTCATCTCAAAGTGTTATGATTTCATTCCATTTTTTCTAAAGTGAAAAGTATAACTTTTATTTCTAGTCGGAGCTATATACTATGATACCTGTTTTATGTGATAAATGCAGAGGATACTAGAATATTAAAAGATACATCATCAAAATACATTTCAAAAATTACTGTGCTTGATGGAGTTTAATGAAAATAAATTCAGCACGTGGGTGAAAAAAACCTGAATGTAATATTCAGTTAGTTTTGTCCAGTTCTCAGTTACTGTAATTGGCCTTGTTTCAATGCAGTATCTTCTTATGAGGTGCTGTAGAATAGTGGAAAGAACAAGTGTTTACAGTAATAACTGGATTCAGATTTCAACCCCACCATGTACTGGCTGTGCAGGCTTGAGTTTGTTTCTTAATTTCTCTGAGTTTGGTTTGTGCATCCTTAAAATGCAGACAATAACGCCTATCCTGCAGATTTTAAAAATTAAATGAAAAAAACTTACAAATAGGAGGAATATAATAGGTTCTCAAAAATTAGTTTTTACCTTGATATCTATGATTTATTTTTAACCATATAGTATTTCACTAACTTGGTTTTTACACAAGATATCTCTTGCTAAATGTAGATGTTCAGAATGTTGCCCAATATACTTCACGATGTATAATTGACCCAGGAAATAATTCAAGAAGTTACCCTGCAGCATCTTGATTCTTCCCAGTAGATGTTTGGAATCATAGCAGGTTGATTCAGTCTATAGTGACATTTAGCCAAAAATAAATTGGCATATGTACATATTTTTATTATAAAGATAGGAATACAAAAATACAAATACCCGCACATCCTTACAGATTCATTACCTTGCATATGTATGTCTTAAAGGTGTATTAATACTAAATCTAGAATTTTTTTGTTTACTTATCAAATTGATCCACTAAACATTTACTAACAATAGAGGTATCTTTCTATAGCTCTAATATTTACTGCTTTTCTACTTATAGAATGTTATAGATTAATAATGGAAAATTTAGAAAATAAAGATGTAAAATAACATTGTCCCATGTCTCACTACTCTGAAAGAAATTATTTCAATGTTTGGTGTGTAGCCTGTCATACATTTTTCTATGTACATATGACAAGTGATACATAACATATGCTTTATATTATACCCACACTTAAACATCTTAAAGGAAAGTAGCAAGGAAGAATCCTAATATTTGATACTTGTACTTTTTCATTAATATAGTGAGCCTTTTTACCTGCCTTTAAAAATTATTTTATGATAGTTTAACTTTCTTGTGTTCAGCTTTATGGATAGAGCCTCATATATTGTTAAATCAGTCTTTTATCATCAGATGTGTAGGTTTTATCTTCTGGTTTTTGTATTATCAGTATCATCAATTTAATATGGACTTTATAAACAAATACTCAAATCTGTGTCAAGCTAAATTCGCAAGCACATGGTTAATCAGACAAAGCATATAACAGTTTAAGGTTTATGTTATATAGTACCAAAATGCTCTCCAGAAAAATTATACCAATTATCCTTACTCCAGAAATGAAAAAATAATGCATTCCTTTATAGAAGTTCTAACACTGGGAATTATTATTTTTAAAGATATCCTTGTCACCTTGAGGGTGAAAGATGACATCTTATTATCATTTTTAATTAGCATTTATTTGATTACTAGTGGCCCTTTGATATTTTTTCTATTAAGAAACTGCCTGTTTATTCCTTTCATCCATTTTTCTATTAAGGCAGACTTACCTATCTTATCCATGTTCTACACAGAAAATTAAAACATCATTCAAATGCTAAGCCCAGCCTAAATTCTATTATGATGCAAAGTAATTGTAGGTTGTTAATGCTATTTACAAATCGTATATCAATTTTATTTCACCATTGAAATAAAAAGTTGCATTCACAATTAAGTTTGTCTTCTCAGTGGAACTCAGTCAAGTAAGACAAATACTCCTAAATTTTGACTCTAAAACTGTTCACCTTCTTATTGCTGCAAAATACTGTTCTAGTATCATTATTAAAGTACCTAATATATTTCTGTGTGCGCTTCATTTATTACATGCCATAATGGGACTGCATATCTTTAGTGCTGGCTATGCACAATTAGCACTTAGTTATTGTCTTGTCACTTCCATCCCTACAAGACAAACTCCTTTAATGCAAGAAGTCAGCTAATCTTCATCAGTCAAGCAAAGCAGACGAATTGTGTTACTCTGAATCCAGAAGGTTTTCAGTACAGGAGACTCTCCTTTTACATTGATGTTTGCTTGGGGAAATCTCCCCAGTAAAGCCATTCACCACAGGAGCCTGTACTCATAGTAGCCGAATCATTGTCCCAGTACTACACCTTTTCAAGGGACACACAAAACCAATGGGTAATTTATAGGCACTTTCCCTTAAGCAGACTTTCTGGATGCTGAAATTGTGATATTATAAATGCTTATGAGTATTATTTAGCAGTGGGAGTCCCTGCTGGCTCAGTGGTAAAGAATCCGCTGGCCAATGCAGGAGACATGGGTTCGATCCCTGGGTTGGGAAGATCCCCTCGAGAAGGAATTAGCAGCCCACTCCAATATTCTTGCCTGGAGAATCCCATGGACAGAGGAGCCTGGTGGGCTACAGTCTATGGGGTCACAGAAGAGTCGGACACAACTCAGAGATGGAACAACAATAAGAACAATCATTTAGCAAGCCGTTTCATCTTAACTTTTAAATCAAAGTATCAGTAAGATATAAAGCATTGCTGAATGTCTAAAAAAGATAGTAAAAGGACTTCCCTAGTGGTCAAGTGGTTACAACTCTGCACTTCCCCTGCAGAGGGTGTGGGTTCCATCTGTGGTTGGGGAGCTAAAATAGCACATGCTGCATGGCCAAATATAAATAAATAAATGACATTTTTGAATAAGGTAGTAGTAACAGTGAACTTTCAGGATTGGTGGTCTTCTCTGTCCTTCAAGTAAAAGGGTATGGCTAAAAATGGGCTTTTTAGCTCTTTTTCCCCTGGGGCTCAGATGGTAAAGAATCCACCTGCAATACAGGTGACCCATATTCAATCCCTGGGTTGGGAAGATCCCCTGGAAAAGGAATGGCTACCCACTCCAACATTCTTGCCTGGAGAATCCCATGGACAGAGGAGCCTGGAGGGCTACAGTCCATGGGGTTGCAATGAGTCGGACACAACTGAGTGACCAACACTTCTTCACTTCAGGGCTAAAAATGTGTGAATATGAATTTTAAAATATCTCAAAATATATCTATTTTGAAAGGACCAGAAGAAGATTATTTTGAGCACCTTGTATGATAACTGTAATCTTATTCAGAATTGGGAAATTCTGGTTAATTTCTTAAAGATGAGTAACCCCCCCCCGCCCCCGGAACATTCTAGAAAGCTAAGTGATGGTTTTATAAGAGATGAGAAAAAAGTGCTCGTTTGTAATGAAATGGCCTCAAATATATATAACTGTGTGACATTTGAAAAAAAAAGAAAGCACTGTGCTAGGCTCTGTGGAAACAGAGGTGAATAAATTCTAGTTTCTGTCTTAGAGGTGTTCAGAACTATAGAACAGACTGGAGATCAAAGAATCACAGAAGAGAAGAGTGTAAATATCTGTTTACTAAATATACAAAGCAGATCTATACTGAGGGAAGAGAGGTCTGTCCCTTATGTCCTTCTTATGAAAGCATCAAAGGGTTGATGTGCTGGATTTTAAACGATTCTCTAAGACTGCTTAGGGTGTAGGAAGTGTGTCTGGGGAGGTGACACAGCCTTGGTGCAGTGAGGAAAGGGTTTTGCAGATAGATGGAGCAGAGGCAAGACATGGAGGTGTGAACCCATGGAATATGTTCTGGAAATGAACAGAGGCTCAGAGATGGGTAGTTGTGGAGTAGTTTGGTGAGGATATGGAGGAGTAGGGAACAGAGAGAGGAAATTGTGAAGGTAAGAAGTCAGTGAACTAAAGTCAACATGAATCCAAATTTAAATTATTCATCAAAAAGAGCTCTGTTATTTGAAGTATTCAGTTCCAGAATAAGTCTGTCTTTACCAACATTTATGGAACACCCACTTCAAGTGGTAGTATAGTTTATGGTGGTATTTCAAAGGGTTCAAACAAAATTTAACTCATGGTCATTTACCTCAGCACTACCACTCTGAGTGGGAAATCTGTTACACATTCATGAGAGAATTTGAAATGCCACAGTAAATGATACACCAAAAAGTAAGTGCTTTGGAAAAGATCAGAATGAGTTGATGGGGTCAGGGAATACCTACCGAAGGAACGGAAACTAAAAAGTCTTTATTCATTTATTGAAGTATGTGCGTGCTAAGTCATATAGTTTCTGTGTAATAGTATGTAAGTTACAGGTGTACAATATAGTGTGTGATCAGTTGCTTCAATTGTGTCTGACTCTTTTTGTGACTCCATGGACTGTAGCCTGCCAGGCTTATCTGTCCACAGTGTATTCTAAGCAAGAATACTAGAATGGGTTGTCATGCCCTTCTCCAGGGTATCCTTCCGACCCAGGGATTGAATTGTGTCTCCTGCATTGGCAGACGGGTTCTTTACTATGGAGTCGCCGAGGAAGCTCCAATATAGTGATCCACAATTTTAAAGGTCATACTCCATTTAAAATTATTATAAAATATTGTCTATGTTCCTCATGTTGTAAAGTATATCCTGGTAGCTTATTTTATACCTAATAGTTTGTACCTCTTACTCACCTATTCCCATATTTCCCCCCCAAAAAAAGAATTTCTAGTAAGTAGGTAGAAAAAAAGGAGAAATATCCCTGAGTAGGAAACAGCTAAGCAAAGAGGAGAAGATTGTCAGTAGCAAATAATAATGGTAGCAAATTCTCATACAGTGCTGATCAGACATTGTTTTGTTTTACATGTGCTAGCTCATTTAGTCGGAGAAGGCAATGGCACCGCATTCCAGTACTCTTGCCTGGAAAATCCCATGGGCAGAGGAGCCTGGTGGGCTGTAGTCCATGGGGTCGCTAAGAGTGGGACACGACTGAATCGACATAGCAGCAGCAGCAGCAGCAGCTCATTTAGTACTCAAAATAACCCAGAAGTAGTCACTATGATTAGCCTCATTTAACAGATGAGGAAATGAAAGTATAGAGCATTTAAATAACTTGCCCAAGATTGCACAGATAGAAAAAGGTAGATTCAAAATTTGAACCAAGAAAGTCTGATTTTTAGTCTCTGGACTCAGATCCAGTATGAGGACCCTGGCCTGTTTCAAGGTGGGTATTTTCTTTGCTGACTGTAGTGGTGGTTTACCTGCTAAGACGCATCTGACTCTTGTGACCCCATGGACTGCAGCCTGCCAGGCTCCTCTGTCCATGGGTGAAAGGTGCTCAGTCATGTCCGACTCTTTGCAACCCCATGGACTATACAGTCCATGAAATTCTCCAGGCCAGAATACTGGAGTGGGTAGTCTTTCCCTTCTCCAAGGGATCTTCCAAACCCAGGAATTGAACCCAGGTCTCCCACATTGCAGGCGGATTCTTTACCATCTGAGCTATAACGGAAGCTCCTGTCTAGGGGTAAGTGGATATAAATGTGAGTAGATAGAGTGGAGTTAAGTGAGGTAGATATTAAATAATTTATAGCAGGATTTGGGATACGGGTAGTGTAGTTTGGTACAGAGAAGATTATTTCTGTGTGATGACAACTATGCTGTCATTGGGAAAAGACAGTAAATTTGTTCACAAGTGTACAATGAGTGTATAACTTCCACTTCTTACTGAAGTACAGTATCAAAATCTCCACTTTTAGTAGCAGAGGTATGCTAAATAGGACAGTAGAAATATTGTAGATATGGACTAGATTCCCTTTCTTTCCAAAGTGCTGTGGAAATGGAAATTAATTATAATTGACAGTCACTCATCTTAGGGAAGTAAGATGACTAAGTTAACATTTTCATTCTCAGAAAGGATGTCACAAATGAAGGCTTCCTTGCAGAGGCATTTGATAACCTGTTCAAAACCACTCTAAGCCCCACATTTTATAGGGATAATTTCTTAATTATACTTATTGTCTGTACTTTTCTAGTATCTAAGACCATATGAATTTAACTATAGTTACTCCAAAATACCAGGTAATTAATTCTATGATTAATTCTTAAACATTAAGATTAGATGGTTTAATAAACTGATGGGACATTTTTTTATTCCTTAACATATTTTTTAATGATGCTGGAATTAATTGAACTGACTGTATCACAAGCAGTTAGGGTTAGATTATAAAAAAGAATATGTTTATTTTCAAGAATTTTAGCCTGACCTGTAAATATACATACATTCAACATCCTCTGGCCATCACTATTTTTATAATGTTTTTCTGCAAATGCTAAATCGCATTAGGATCTGGTTATAGAACATTGGAAATTAGCCTTTCTTACAAAATCACAGTTGTAGATCATTTTGTTAGATGTCTGATAGCTGCTGTGTTGCTGTTTCTCTAATTTTGTCGTGTTTGTGTATAGAACATTTTAAAGGAGGATATTAGCTCTTGTTGCAAAGCAATCATAATCAGCTCTTAACCAAAGCTTTCAAGGCTGTTTTAAGTTTTATGTGTGTGACATTCCTCACCTGTGTTCTGTTTCATTTTGACCTTTAAGTATAAATTGATACACACATAAAATGTACTTTATCCAGTTGACAACATATTAGTAACAACATATTTCAGGAAGGAATGTTTTAGATGAATTCCATTTGTATCTCACTGAATGATAGGCACTCTTCTTTAAAGATTATTTTAAGATTGGCAACCACAAGTCCATACTTTATTATTCTGTTTCTGTTTTGTAGATGTTTATTGTGTCATAGTTGAGATTCCACGTGTAAGTGAAATCATATGATATTTGTCTTTCTTTGCCTGACTTAAGTCACTTAGTCTCTAGGTCACTCCATGTTGATGCAAATGGCATTATGTCATTCTTCTTTATGGCTGAGTAGCATTCCAGAGAAGAGAGAGAGAGAGTGTGTGTGTGTGTGTGTGTGTACACGTACCAAATCTTCTTTATCCATTCCTCTGTTGATGGACATTGAAGTGTTTCCATATCTGGGCTATTGTGAATAATAAAAACTTGAATCTTGAATCCAAAGAGATCAGGGTGCTTTTCATTCCTCTACCATACATGTTCTAGCTATGGAACATTGAGCAGGTTTTAAAAATTCTGGAGAAGGCATTAGGTTTTTCATCTGAAAAGGACAATGTTAATATTTTATCGGTTGGATTTAAGGAATAAATGCAATGACTATATATACATGTTCAGCCTTAGTACATGGTAAGTACTTTACAAGAGGTGTCTATTTTAATTACCTACGTTCCAAACATTGAGAGAAGGCTTTGCGTACGGTATTTCTCTACTCTTTACTATCAACTTACAAAAGTTACTGATGTTGAAAACAAAAGTCCTGAAGTTTCATTTTTAAAATCGTGAGTAGAAGATTGGGATTTGAACTCAATTCATTGCAAATGTCTCTCTGCCTTTAATATACTTCTTATTTTAACATTCCTACTGAGCTGGTGATGGACAGGGAGGCCTGGCATGCTGCTGTTCACGGGGTCGCAAAGAGTTGGACATGACTGAGCAACTGAACTGAACGGAACCATTCATTGATGTAACTGTTTTACCTTACCCACAGAGAAATGACTCAGAGAAAGTATGAAATACATCCTATATCTTGCATTGGGTAGGTGAGAACCACAGCACTCAGTACCAAATCCCCAGGCTCTCGGTTCAGTGCTTTTGTTGATATAATTACTCTGACTTTATTAATCTACAAATAAAATTACCTACATTTCAAGGCCCCTGAAGGTAAGAATGGCATGACACAACATGGCAAAATAAAATATTTTAAAAACGACATTTTTATTTGACAGCAAATAGAATTTGGAGACTTATTTTAAAAATTAAAGCATAATTTTAGACAGTACAGAGTTGAAAAAGTATTTCTAGTTTAGTTGGTTTTTAGGAAAAGATAAGATTCAATAACATCAGCTGGAACACAAGAATATTTTATTAAAATTATTTTTGATGTGATAGTTTATTAGTTTATTAGTTAATTCAAATTAATTTCATCATTAATATAGAGTGAAAAATTTGAACAGTAATTAAATCTATTCTGCATGTTATTGTATATAATCTCACATAAAAGAAAAGTATCTAATTTGGCTATTTAGGCCTGCCTAACAAAAGAAATATTTCCTTTTATTCAACATAGCCTAATGATCAGGATAATCTACAAAAACTGGTTTATCCAAACACCACTTTTTAAGCACAATATTTCATGTTTATAGTTTGCAACTAATAAAAAGAAGATATACTTGAAGTCCAGACTTGAATGTCCATTGTATCCAATAGCCTTGACCACAAACAACTGCAGGATTTCAAGATCAGGGCATAGTCTGTACTTTCAATCAGCATCATCAGCAGGCAGTAATCCTGGGGAAAAAAAAGTAAATTCCACAAATAAACAGACCAATCTTCCTTTAAGAGGAAAGCTAATTCTTTTCAATCTACTTTTTTTATTACACTATTTTCCCCTCTATCTACTTAGCTAGAGTAAGGATAAATTTCCAAAGCTACCCAGTTGGAAAATAAATAGGTTCACTGTTTGTCTAGCATTCCAATCTTTGCAAATGTAAATCAGCCCAACTGCTCCTCATTTAAACCTTCAACTTCACAAAACATTAAAGTGTGGCTTTCACGACACAATTTAATCTATCCACTAAGATTTCTGCCTGAACATCATTTGAAATTGACTATCTGATAAAGAGAGACCACTATCAAAGGTCAGTGAGGTCAACTTGTACAATTACAAGTAGTTTTACTGGGTCAACTCTACCAGACACTGCTGTTTGAAGGTTAAATTGTTACAATTAAAAATATATACAGATCGCCTTAGAGTTACTTTATTGTTAAATGTACCGGAAACAGCACGGGCATTTATTTCTGACCTTAATTGTGTCCAAAGTGTCACCACTGGGAAATTATACAAAAAGAGCACTTATTAAAAACATTATGATCTTGCACATTAAACAATGCTTTATAGAATAAAATTTATAATTAACTACTAGAGACTAGTTTATTTATCACATCAGTATTAAGTTCATCAGGTTACTCCTTTAGGTCTAATTGGAAGTGCTCTAAGAAGTCCACTTACTATTTCATAGTTAGTGAACTTGCCACAAACAAAGCACCATGGCCCAGCATCTAAGTCTGATGCTAAAACAGCTTTCAGTTCAGAACAATCACTTCCAAATTACCAGAATTTAATCACATTTTAACAACAGGAAATAAAAGGAAGCTTTAAATGAGAAGCTCTAAAATTGGCTATTCCCTAATCATTTGATTCATTTTAATGTTTTTACTTTTTTTTAATAAGGTGGATAAATGGGCAGTGATGAAAGCTTCCATAATCACTGCCATGAAATATTATCATTCTTTCTTTTATGTGTGTGTGTGTTGCCTAGTCATGTCCGACTCTTTGCGACCCCGTATGCTGTAGCCCACCAGGCTCCTCTGTCTGTGGGATTCTCCAGGTAAGAATACTGGAGTGGGTAGCCATTCTCTTCTCCAGGGTATCTTCCTGATCCAGGGATCAAACCCAGGTCTCCTGTATTAATGAGTGTAAATACACGTTAGTTCTTTTTTTTCTTTCCAATATATGAAAAAAATATGACCTTTGCTGCTCAAGGTGTTTTCCTCAATGTTCTTATGATTTTTATGTATAAAAGTAGGATCTTAAATTTTGTGTGCAGTGTTTTATTAAATGACCTCGATGGTTTAATTTTGACAATAAAGGCAACTTTCTAAGCCAAACTTTCAGACTCAGGGAATTACCATATGAAATGATGATTAGGAAAAGAAATCTTCAAAATTAGAGATCTGAATGAAGTCATCTTAACCATTTTATTTTTATAAATATTTTCAGATTTTGTGTTGGAGATAAATTTTTCCTAAAGAATAACATGATCCTTTGCCAGACGGACTACGAGGAAGGTTTAATGAAAGAAGGTTATGCACCCCAGGTTCGCTGATCTATCAACATCACCCCATTAAGAATACAAAGCACTACATTCTTTTATCTTTTTTTTGCTCCACGTGTATATACGAATT
Organism: Bos javanicus; assembly: GCF_032452875.1. Lineage (NCBI taxonomy): Eukaryota > Metazoa > Chordata > Mammalia > Artiodactyla > Bovidae > Bos > Bos javanicus. The sequence goes on from NC_083872.1 coordinate 93,830,755, forward strand.
GACACGGGAACCAACTGAATAGCGTAGATATAGGAAAGCAGGATGGTTATGGAATAAAAGGCGGACTGCATCTGTATGTAGTGAAATTGCCCCAGTTCAGAGTTGAATGTTTATTATTAAAGAAAAAAGTAATGTACATATTGCTGGATTTTTTTGCTTGCTATTCGTTTTTTTGTGTCACTTGGCATGAGATGTTTATTTTGGACTATTGTATATAATGTATTGTAATATTTGAAGCACAAATGTAATACAGTTTTATTGTGTTACCATTTGTGTTCTGTTTGCTTCTTTGTATTGTTGCATTTAGTACAATCAGTGTTTAAACTTACTGTATATTTATGCTTTCTGTATCTACCAGCTATTTTAAATGAGCTGTAACTTTCTAGTAAAGAACTGAAGATCAAATCTCACTAATGATACGTATAGATTAAACACGTCTATCATCATTAAAAATACAGAAAAAGAAAGACACACAAAGCATTTTAGCAACATCCACTATTATTGCCGCTATGATTTAGAGTCTTTATCAGTGTTCTCATTTATAACCCCCTATTTTCAGGGGGTTAAAGATCAGCTTTAAAATAATGCATAAGAATTTCATCTTAAAGCACTTTCATTTTTTACCAACGTGAAAAGTGCCATTTTTAGAATAACTTTAAAGCTTAACAGTTTTCCTTTTAATATCCTTTTTTGTGCTCTTTACCTAGTCAATGGCTTTGTTTTGTTTCCTTCAGCGCCATTCACCCCTATGTGAACTAGTGCCTTTGGGTATCATTTAAAAATTTTCCAAAGGGTTACTTTTAAAAAGTGTTACTGCAATTATGAGATAATCTTAAAATGATAAATTTCTTGTGCAAATTTTGCCCAGACCTCTCCATAAGAGCTAAGGGTATAATAACATTATGGCTTGAAACATTTCTGGCACTAAAAGGTTTTGAGTGTGAATCTACTGAAATCATGATAATGCACACTGAAGCTATGATGATATTTGAGGATTGAAGTCACTTTTGATCAGAGCAACATAGTGCTCACAGAATCTTCTAGAAGAAGAGAAACAAAGGGATTGATAAAAAGCTGAGAACTGGTGATTATATATTTTTCTGTATTTACCTGCCACTTATTTTAATGTTCCAAAGTGAACACTTTCAAAGTTTGATGTGTCTTACTCTTCATTGCTTTCTCTAAGTAATTACCATTCAGAATTGATCACACTTAGGCTGAAATCTGTCATTCCATTTTTGAAAGGTGAAAAATTATTCCCTTACCTACATGATAGCTGATAAAGAAGAAAGCTTTCTAGAAAGAAAAATTATGGAGACTGATTATTTAAATTACAATTAAGGAAATAAAGATGAGACTGTGTTCCCTTCTTCTGGGTTGTTCACACTTTGCTTCTTTGCTTCTGCTCCCTGTATTCAAACTATTCAACAGACCTAATTCCACAACAGGCACAATGAAGCATATTTTACTAGAGCAAATTTTAGTTCTTTGGGCTTTCTCTTTTTTTATATATATATTGATCACTTGTATAGGAAACAATATTTCCCAGTGTTAGTTGCATCCCTGCTTTGTCCTGCCGAATATGCACTGCAGATGAAAATTAAATGTGATACCTGAATTCTTGATTTGGGGCCAAAATATTAAACTGAAAATAACTCTGGTGTGGATTTGAGTTGTTTTAAAACAAAGCTTTACTACGAACATGTGTGTGCATCTGGATATTGCCTCTCATTTTTAGGAAGATGGTTCTGTGAAAAGTGAACGGTATGTATTTTTACAAAGGATTCATGGTTAAGAGTGTTCAAGTCATGTGTCTTCCAAATTTGAGATATACCCCAGAGATATTTCAAGAATAGCAGTATGCAGTCCACAAAATTATTATTTTAGCCTTAGAAACTTACATTTATTTCATGGAAAGACTTGCATAGCCAAAACCAAAAAAAAACCAAAACTGAACAAATGGGAGGAAGGTGGGGGAAATATGTGACAAGTGGTTTTACTAAAGCAGCCCTCCTAGTCCCCATTAAGAGTTGTTTGAAATTCATGTGAATGTAAAATTCGAATTGTCAGTATCTTTTTGCAAATGATCTTTTTTATATTTAAATGATTTTGCATATGTTTATCAATATGTCAAAATACTTGTAAATTGGGAACAAACTTCTCTCAGCTTCTTGACGCTGTTCCTTTATTCCTGCCACCCAAAGACCAAACAAGGTTTTTACTGCCTTTTCTTTTGCTTAATCCTTTGGGAATTCATTCTTATGCTTTTTCTATAAACAAAATGACTCACCTGGATTAAAGATTAAGGCCTTAATCTCTTTAGATTATCTTTAATCTCCATAAGATGGTGGAACAAGATAGAAATAGGCCATCTGACAGCTAATTGCCTGAAAATAGTAGCATTTTTGACCTGAAGTACTAAGCTTATTGTCTTGACTCCTCAGAGTCCCTGAACTGTTGTCAACTTTCCTCTTTGTGTTGTGTAACCCTGACGTCATTTAGCTTATTGTCTGAAGGCTCCAGTAAGACACCTCCGATGGAGTTTGGTTTCCTCAAGCAGCGGAAGCTGCCTACATGCATCTCTTGTAGGCTGACTGTGATGAAGGACCAAGCTCCTCCACCCACCAGAGTGCTGGCTGAGTTGAAAAGCTGACCTGTGTTTGTAATTTCACTTCCATCTTGCTTAATAAATATCTGCTGGCTTCTTTCATTCACTTTTTTATATTTGGATTTTTTTTTAATAAAAGGGGCATCACACTATTTGCACTTAATTGGCAAAAGTCTAAGATGATATCTAGAAAGCATAGTATGCAAAAGGAATAAAAATGTATAAGGACATTTACTTTCAAAAGGTATTAATAGATCAGAAGCAGAAAAAAGTACCCCAAATGCTTTCTCCAAATGTCATATGCAGGATCTCCAATCCAGGTAGTTTATTGCTATTTACTTCTGTGCGGAAAATAAAACTGTCAAAATGAAGGTAGCAATTGGTGGGTATAAATTTGTACGTTTATACAAATTTTAAGTGATCTTTCTGAAAGCAACCATGTTGCTCTTGTCAGACTAAATTTCAGATTTCCTCACTCCTGCATAATGAATTAAAACACAGAACTCAACTAAATCCTACCTCTTCAAGGAAGAAATGTTTTACCTTCTCTGAACCAAGGTGCTGAAAGTAATCAAACACACCATTCACAAGTGGTTTCCTTTTAACTGTCACTTGAGGCAAACCACTCTCTGACTAGCCATTTAAACAATTGCATAAAATGATACAGGCCAAACATATTTAGTGTTAACTTAACTATGTTAGGAAAACAATCTGCATGTTTATTGTAATAGACCATTAACGCTGAATACAGTTTTAGCAAAAGCCCTTTGATTATTACTTTTTCTTTAAAAATGCCATTACAGATACTTCCTAAATGTAATTTTAATGCGAGGCAAGGTAAATGAGAGCAAAGCTTTAATACAGCCATTTTTTCACGTGACATTGAGTACCTACTATGTGACATGTCTTGCCCTGGGTCCTCAACCTCCTGAGGGTTGCCTTAGGATACTTCCTGCGTTCCACCACCTTAGGGAGTGTTAGCACTGATTTGTCCTTATCTCAAACCTAGGAGCAATGAGCACACAAAAGCACATACCATCTTCTACCTATTCAGCATGTCATTGATACGAAAGCCCCAGAAAATATCTCAAGTAATCAATGTGTTCAGAGAATTATTTCACACAAATTACTCATTAACTCAATAGCACATAATAAAAAAGAACATCAATTAATTAATGAGTCACCCTCAGATCACTATGATGACAACAGCGCTCTGTTGAAACAGCCATTATAAATGGAGCTGCCTCCATTCATTGTTTGCAATTGGCCTATTATTTGACTGAAACTAGGGTCATATTTAACACATGCCTGTAGGTAATTGTGTGATTAGTATCATAAATGAAGAATTCTGAAAGTCTACTACAAATAAAACAATATACATCATTGAAAAAAAAATCAAGAAAAATCTCATTTTTTGCTTGTAGCTTCTTTTGAAGCCAAGTTACTGGAAGAGTATCATTACCTTTCTAAACAGTATATTTTTATATTTACAATCAAGTTGTAAAACTTTCATGTTGAACACTGTGGATTAGCTGCTAAAACATAAGTACAGTTTTACAGTGTTTTAGGATGCACATAATGTCAGAAAACTCACAACCACTAAAATATGCATGACCAGTTTTGAAACATTCAGCAACCCCCCTCCCCCAAAAAAAGGACATTTTTGCCTTTGGGGACCCAGGCTGGGTAGGGTGTGTGGGGACTGGCAGTAATAGGGAACAAGATTAAAAGAAAAGCCAAATATTACAAAGTCACCAACTAAAGTTTTCCAACTATCATAGTAAATGCCATTTCACTAAGCTTATAGAATAATTATAACAGTTCCCTTAGGTAAGAAAGAAACATCTGTTGGCAACACATAGCAGGTGTTAACAATTACACATACTGAAATTTTTAAAAATGTTGTTAATTAAAAGAATTCTGTTTCCTGAAAAGGAAATTCAAAGATATTCCTGTTCGGAGCATGCCAATCAACATAATGCTCTACATTGTAAAGCGCAAGTCCTCTTGGATCAGCTAGGTTTTGTGTTTAGTTCAGATCATTGCAATCAAAAGTGAATTAGAATTCATTGCACTTTTTACACAATGGGTATTCTGGGCTGAGGAGCTGAATACTCATGAAATTGGCATAGCAGATATTTTGGCTTTATTGGCAAGGTGGTCATTGTTAACTATACCAGATTTAATGGACACAGTACAAAGAAAAATAGGAGCAAGAGGCATTCAGGTAATAGATGACACAAGTCTTTTTTAACCCTGTTTCTGCAAAAGACTTTAAATCACATAAAAGAAAACAGTCCATTTTTAACACATAATATTATATGCCTCATTATCAGTAGTGTCTAATAATAGCTAACACTTACTCAACACTTAGGGGCTTCCACAGTGGCTCAAGCAATAAAGAATCACCTACAATGCAGGAGACAGGAGCCATGGGTTTGATCCCCCGTTTGGGAAGATCCCCTGGAAAAGGAAATGGCAACCCACTCCAGTATTCTTGTCTGGAAAATCCCATGAACAGAGGAGCCTGGTGGGTTACAGCCCGTGGGGTTGCAAAGAGTCGGGACATGACTGAGCACATGCACACACACACATGCCTACTAAGCGTGCCATGTGTTGGGTTTTCATTACATGTAAACTCACATCATAGGTTCTATTTATCCTTATTTTGCAGATTTTAAATGAAAGTAAACAGATTACTTAACTTGTCCAAGGTCATATACTAAATAGATTTAAATATAAGTTTTCTGACTCTAGAGCTTAACCACTGCACTGTTTCATAGTATTTTCATTCTTGTTACTATTATTTTGTCATTGTCATCATCACCATTATTATTACATTCTAGCCAAAAACTAGAAGTAATCTGTGCTTGAGCAAAAGTTCCAAACATTTCAGAGTGAATGCCATCTTTAAAGATGAAAATAGGAAATAAGAGTGATCAGTTCAGTTCAGTTCAGTCGCTCAGTCGTGTCCGACTCTTTGCAACCCCATGAACTGCCACACACCAGGCCTCCCTAGGTTTTCCTAAAATCAGTCCACTTGGTAGCTCCTTCTTTCAACCTTTAAGTAATTTATTTGAAGCTGCCAAGCTAGGAATAATAGAGGATCCCTAGTAGAGGAGTGAGAAGGCAATGGCACCCCACTCCGGTATTCTTGCCTGGAAAATCCCATGGACGGAGGAGCCTGGTAGGCTGCAGTCCATGGGGTCGCTAGGAGTCAGACACAACTGAGCGACTTCACTTTCACTTTTCACTTTCATGCATTGGAGAAGGAAATGGCAACCCACTCCAGTGTTCTTGCCTGGAGAATCCCAGGGACAGGGGAGCCTGGTGGGCTTCCGTCTATGGGGGTCTCACAGAGTCGGACACGACTGAAGCGACTTAGCAGCAGTAGCAGCAGAGGAGTACTGTGTCAGACAAGAGGCAGTCACCATAGACTGGAGAGCATGAGTAGAAACCTTCAATTTTCTGCATCAGTATGAAAATGCAGTGATGAGGTGAGGCTAGACTGCTCTCAGAAGTCAAAACACTGAAAGTGTGTCACCTGTCTTTGATGTTTTATAACTTACTTCCATAAGATGACATGAAACAAACTGCAAGTTAGAGGAGCAATCTGTGTCAAACAGTGTTTCCACTGGGCTAAAATACACAAGGTGTCGGGGATGTTTGGTCCAGATCAGTGGCCAAATAATTAGGGAATTCTGTAGTTTCCAATTTACAGTGGCAAACAAGGTTGAAGCCATAGTAGGCAAAGTGCATGTATACTCAGTTGTGTCCAACTCTGCAACATCATGCACTGTACTACCAGGCTCTTCCGTCCATGTATTTCCATGGCAAGAATACTGAAGTGGGTTGCCATTTCCTTCTCCAGGGGATCTTCTCGATCCAGGGATCAAACCCTAGACTCTTGTGTCAGCAGGCAATTCTTTACCACTAGTGCTACCTGGGAAGCCCAGTGGACAAAGCAGCTATCCTTAACATAGACTAGAGCCAAAGTAGCTATCATGAACATAGACTAGAACCAAACTCAGATAGCCAAATGCAGCATCCTCATTTGACCACAGAAAGATCCCCGAGACTTTATTCCTTCCATTGCTTCAACAGCTTACTACTATCACCACAGCCACTTCCATACACTGCTGCTAAGTTACTTCTGTCTGACTCTGTGCGACCCCATAGACTGCAGCCCACCAGGCTCTCCTGTCCCTGAGATTCTCCAGGCAAGAACACTGGAGTGGGTTGCCATTTCCTTCCCCAATGCATGAAAGTGAAAAGTGAAAGTGAAGTTGTTTAGTCATGTCTGGCCATCAGCGACCCCACGGACTACAGCCTACCAGGTTCCTCTGTCCATGGGATTTTCCAGGCAAGAGTACTGGAGTGGGGTGCCATTGCCTTCTCCATACACTGGGATCCTTCCAAACATAAATCATTCCAGATTAAGTGGTTGTAATGGGAATTTCCATCCTGCAAGCAGCTCCTGTATTTTCAATATATAATTAGTACTTAATCAGAAAGCTTAGAGCTCTAATGATTAGGGAGAGAAGTGGTCAAACACAATTGCATAAACAACATGTAATTCCTCAACTTAGGAAACACAGTGGAAGCCCCAAGAATTTTTAATTGCATGATCCTTGGGTTAAATTCAACTCACTAAATAAATTGACTCACTAAAATATCCCCAAATCATCTAGCTCTCATAGCCCAAGTTTGGTGGAGCTGGAAGTTTGTCTCAAAGTCAGTCTTGACCTATAATTCCTATATTATTCTTAGAGAATCCTCAATTTAGTATGAATAATATCAGGGGCTCAGTGAAAACACAAACTACATCTGCAGCAGTTATTGATATATGAGAATAAGATATGGGAGAAAATCTGAAAATGGAATAAAAATTACATGGAAAGAGCCAGGAAACTTTGTAAAGAAAAAAAATAAATCACACACCTTCCATGTGTGTAAGCACCATATAAGGCCTTTCTAAGCTTTTGTGCCTGAGAAACTTTGGTGCATAAAATATAATGTTCACTGCTATTTCTTGTTTGTTTAATGCTCAATTTATTAAACATACCACTCTAACAAATGTCATTTCTTTAAACATTTGTACACTATTTAAACAGCTAATAAGCCAAAACTTGTAAATTTAATAAATCAAACCCAACCATTTAAACATTGATTAGAATCTTAGTCAAATTCTTCTGAACATTTCAATAAAGTACCATCTAGTAAGCTTCAATTCTTTAAAGCCAGACATTCTCACAAGTCAAAATTTCTTTTAAAAATATTTAAATATTTTTTTAAAAACTGTAAAAAAAAAATTAACATTTCTGTATTTTGCTTCATATCTTTCTAAGGTGTAAATCCTTTTAAAATTAGAGAATTTGGAGGACTTCCCTGGTGGTTCTGTGGTAAAGACTCTGGACAGTCTTCCTGTGCAGGGATCCCTGTTCAGAGAATTAAGATTCCACATGCCACACAGCCAAGAAAAACAAAAAAAATTAGAGAATTTTGTCTCAACTAGCTGAGGTTACAGGATCTGTGGTTTTGACTCTCTGAACCTTGTTTAGGGCACAAGAATGAACTGCTTTGATCTACTTGATTCAAATTTGAGTCAGTGACATCAACTGGCCGATAATTTAATAGCCGTGCTCTTCTTTTACATCAATGTAACTCTTCAAAGTCTAAGTCTTTCGCCTAGGTTATAATTTCCCACAACTCAATGCTTTTCCTAAATTGATATGTGCTGACATTATTGAAAGCTTAGGTATGCCATTTAATATCTTATTATAAGCTATAGGATCATTTAGAGATTTTTATCTCCTAAGAAGTAAGGAATTGAATCAGTCCAGTCAAATTTCCTATTAGGACACATGACTAATCCTCTTCCTTGCACAAATTATTGGAGCTTCTTTTGAACTGATTATAATGCCTCGCTGCCTATGTTGATTAGTACTTTCTGTTCTTGGTATGATTTCACTTACAATTCTCTACTCAGAAAACAAACAAATACGAATTGACACTGTATGCATTCAGGAGAAACCGGCCACTTTATTTAACTTTATAAAACTGTGTACCATTTTATTTAACTGTTCAATATTGTAACTGTTATGTATTAACTTTTCCCTATTTGAGTACAGTTGTAGACCCATGCTTTCATAGACTCAGATGCATTGCAGGTGGATTTAGTAGTAGGTTATGTTTCAACTATTTGTGTGTGTGTGTGTGTGTAGTTCTTACTGTAGGTGTCAATCAAAAAATTTGTCTTGAAAGATACTATCTTAGAAACTCAGAAAGCCAAAAATAAAGAGCTCGAGAGAAAAGGCAGATGCAGTACAACAAGGTGAGCAAAGGGGAACTGTTCCAGAAATGTGTGCTCAACCTGAAAATTGCAGCAGCCAAACAGAGGCTGTGTAAAAGCAGAGGTAGAAGAAATCATTTTAGAAGGAGGGTATCGGTATGACATTAGTTGGACATTGAAAAGAAGAAAATAAAGAAACAGAAGGGGAACTCAAGAGCTGATAGCATGACTTAACCACCCACATCTGCAAGAGTTTATCTCACTTTTCACTGAGGATATTTAACAAGACCTATTGGTGCTACGGGCTTCCCTTGTGGCTCAGCCAGTAAAGAATCTGCCTGCACTGCGGGAGACCTGGGTTCGATCCCTGGGTTGGGAAGATCCCCTGCAGAAGGGAAAGGCTACCCACTCCAGTATTCTGGCCTAGAGAATTCCTTGGCCTGTGTAGTCCGTGGGGTCGCAAAGAGTCGGACATGACTGAGCAACTTTCATCATCATTCATTATTGGTGCTATACTGTCATCATCGGGTTTCTGCAGACCTTGATTAATTTTTAGATAAACATGATTATTCTTTATTTCAAAACACAATTTGCTTAGTCTCAATTAACCCTAATTTTTCCATGGTGATGGTGGTTGTCCACTGTTGTGTCCTACTCTTTGGCTGGGACATGGAGCTGAAGCTCCATGGGCTGAAGCTCACCAGGTTCCTCTGTCCATGAGATTTCCCAGGCAAGAATACTGAAGTGAGTTGCCATTTCCTTCTCCAGGGTATCTCCTGATCCAGGGATAGAACTTGCAACTCCTGTATTGCAGGCTGTCTCCTGCATTGCAGACAGATTCTTTATCTCCTAGCCACCAGGGAAGCCCATCACTGAGCCAGCAGGGAAACCCTACATTTCCATGGAAACCATTTAAGACATAAGCAACAGTGGTTAGCATTATCAACTTTGCCGTCAGAGTGACAATAATCTTGAAAAAATTACTTAGTTCCATGGATAGCAGTTTTCTCATTAGTAAAATAGATAATAATAACTACTTCATAGCATTTATTGAAAATTAAATGAAACAATCTATGTTAAGTCCTTAATATAATGCCTTGGTATACAGTGTTTAAGTTACTTTTACTATTATTATTTTTATGAATTCTGAATCCTCTGAGAGTCTCTTAAGTACCATTTGCCCTGAGAGAGGCTAATCAGCCTGGATGGGTGAGCTTCAGAGGTGATTTATGTCCAGTAGGTAGATGTGGGACAAAGAATAACAATTGCAGGTAAACCATTCAACAGACAAACTAGAAAACTCCTTCCAAGCAAAATATCAAAATTCACAGAGGAAATTAAATTGGGGATCTAGGCCACAATCAGATATATTGCATGGTCAAATATAGTCTTAACTATTTTCTTTTCATCTCAGAGATTTTGTGTATGTGTGTGTGCATTGCCATGTATATGCCTAGCATTTATACTGGGATGGGCTTCCCTCATAGCTCAACTGGTAAAGAATCCACCTGCACTGCAGCAGACCCCAGTTCGATTCCTGGATTAGGAAGATGTGCTGGAGAAAGGATAGGCTACCCACTCCAGTATTTTTGGACTTCTCTTGTAGCTTAGCTGGTAAAAATCTGCCTGCAATGTGGGAGACATGGGTTCAATCGCTGGGACCTGGGTTCTATTCCTGGGGTGGGAAGATCCCCTCGAGAAGGGAAAGGCTACCCACTCCAGTATTCTGGCCTGAAAATTTTCATGGACTGTATAGTCTGTGGGGTTGCAAAGAGTCAGACACGACTGAGCAACTTTCACTTTATACTGGGGTATTCTCCACTTCTCTTATTATCCAGAGGAACTCAATAATTACTGTATCCATATAGTCAATCAGACAGACATTTATTGGGGACCTACTGCATGGGGAAATCTCTGCCATGTCCCCTGAGGACCTCAGTGAATAATCCCTGTGTTTGAGGGAAGACAAGGCAACAACTGTTAAACCTGAGAGGTAATAATCTAGAAAGTAGAGCTATCCACAAAGTGCTATAAGGTCATTGGGGAAGAAGTGATTTCTTCTGTCTGGGAGATTAGAAAAAGCTTCACAATAGACATTTAAATTTGGTCTTGAACCATTGGGAGGTGAAGGGAATATCGATGTTTTACAGGAACCGCCCTCAATTTAAGTTCATGGAGCAATGTTCTTCGTAGTGACTCATCTAGCTGGTAGGCAATAGGAAACCATCAAAGATTTTGAAAAGTTATAGAGCATTATGAATGTTAAAGTTTAAAAGAATTGACTCTTAGCCACTTCCCTGGTGGTTCAGTGGCTAAGACTGATGCAGGGGCCCAGGTTTGATCCCTGTTCTGGGAGCTAGATCTCACATGCCTAAACTAAAGATCCCTCATGCCCCAACTAAGACCTGGTACAGACAAATAAATAAACAAAGACTGACTTCATGAAAGTGCTGCACTCAATATGCCAGCAAACTTGGAAAACTCAGCAGTGGTCAAAGGACTGGAAAAGGTCAGTTTTCATTCCAATCCCAAAGAAAGGCAATGCCAAAGAATGCTCAAACTACCACACAATTGCACTCATCTCACACGCTAGTAAAGTAATGCTCAAAATTCTCCAAGCCAGGCTTTAGCAATACGTGAACCGTGAATTTCCAGATGTTCAAGCTAGTTTTAGAAAAGTCAGAGGAACAAGAGACCAAACTGCCCAAATTGCTGGATCATTGAAAAAGCAAGAGAGTTTCAGAAAAACATCTATTTCTGCTTTATTGACTATGCCAAAGCCTTTGACTGTGTGGATCACAATAAGCTATGGAAAATTCTGAAAGAGACAGGAATACCAGACCACCTGACCTGCTTCCTGAGAAATCTGTATGCAGGTCAGGAAGCAACAGTTAGAACTGGACATGGAACAACAGACTGGCTCCAAATAGGAAAAGGAGTACATCAAGGCTGTATATTGTCACCCTGCTTATTTAACTTATCTGCAGAGTACATCATGAGAAATGCTGGGCTGGAGGAAACACAAGCTGGAATCAAGACGGCCAGAAGAAATATCAATAACCTCACATATGCAGATGACACCACCCTTGTGGCCGAAAGTGAAGAAGAACTAAAGAACCTCTTGATCAAAGTGAAAGAAGAGAGTGAAAAAGTTGGCTTAAAGCTCAACATTCAGAAAACTAAGATCGTAGCATTCAATCCCATCACTTCATGGGAAATAGATGGGGAAACAGTGGAAACAGTGGCTGACTTTATTTTGGGGGGCTCCAAAATCACTGCAGATGGTGACTGCAGCCATGAAATTAAAAGACTCTTACTCCTTGGAAAGAAAGTTATGACCAACCTAGACAGCATATTAAAAAGCAGAGACATTACTTTGCCAATGAAGGTCCATCTAGTCAAGGCTACGGTTTTTCCAGTGGTCATGTATGGATGTGAGAGTTGGACTGTGAAGAAAGCTGAGCACTGAAGAATTGATGCTTTTGAACTGTGGTGTTGGAAAAGACTGTTGAGAGTTCCTTGGACTTCAAGGAGATCCAGCCAGTCCATCCTAAGGGAGATCAGTCCTGAGTTTTCATTGGAAGGACTGATGTTGAAGCTGAAACTCTAATACTTTGGCCACCTGATGCAAAGAACTGACTCATTGGAAAAGACCCTGATGCTGGGAAAGATTGAAGGCAGAAGGAGAAGGGGATGACAGAGGATGAGATGGTTGGATGGCATCACTGACTCAGTGGACATGAGTTTGAGTAAACTCCGGGAGTTGGTGATGGACAGGGAGGCCTGGTGTGCCCTGTGTCCATGGGGTTGCAAAGAGTCAGACATGACTGAGCAACTGAACTGAACTAATTCCCTGAAAGGTACAGAGGGGACTAGGGAGAGACAAGAGGGGATGTTGATAGTTCGTTCAAACAAGAGAACTTTGTAAATAAACAAACAAACAAAAACAAAGCAAGGAAAGAGATAAGCACCTAAGCAGCATACTAGCTATTGGAGCATAAAAGGGTGGACACAATATGAAAGAGACAAATTGTACCAAATATGAGAGTTGACTAAATGTAAAAGGAACAAGGAGGAAAAGTCAAATATGACTCTTAAGATGTGGGGATATTTTACCCTAAATTATTATAGCTAACATAGCAAACAGACCTTGAAAAGAGAGAATAAGAAATGTATCCTGTTTGATGATGCTCTGGATGTACAGAACATGATTCTTTTGGCTTGTAAAGGAAAAATTAAACAGGGCTCTTGGTAGGTGTGCACATTCTTCTTCATTCTTGCTAGTGTCTACATACTTCTTCATTCTTACTTCATTCATTTCTCCTTCATTCTTACTAACACCATAAGAGGCAGTGATGTGTCAAAGCACACACTTCCATTTCACAGCTTCTTCAGCACCTGGGGTCATTTGATACCATTCTGGATCATAGGATGCAAAAATGAGTCACTGGGAGATTTTGGGGGCAATGTTTGCCTTTCCTGATCCTAACACGTCCTCTTCCTCTCTACTGGCCCCTTCTTCCTGCCTGGAATGTAAGTGGAAGCTTGCAGAACAAATCACAGTGGGAGATTGAACTGGAACTGGCCAACTTCCCTCTGGACCTCTTGTCAGTGTGGTTGGGTTACCTCTTGTCAGTGTGGTTAGGTTTGTGTTGCATGTGGTCAAAAGCAGCCCTGAACTGACATATTTGTTTACAGACACTTTGAAATTTTATTGGTACATTATAAGATTTCAGCTGTAGCCTGATTCAAAGAAGGGAAACTTTGTACTGAGTTTATAAGACCCCGACATTATGGTTTTATTTTTTTCTCCTCCCAGTTTATCTCCCTCTTAGGCTTCCTCGGTGGCTCAGATGGTAAAGAATCAGACATGACTGAATGACTAACACTTTCTTTTTCACTTGTCACATGAGAACCCATAATCCTCTAACAACAGAAGCCAGAAGATAAATTTTCTAGTGTGTATATTTTATTTTCTCTTTGATCTTTTTTGTCATTGTTCCATTGCTAAGTCATGCCCAACTCTTTGCAACCCCATGGACTGCAGCATGCCAGGCTCCCCTGTCCTTCACTATCTGCTGAAGTCTGCTCAAATTCATGTTCATTGAGTACATGATGCTACCTCACATTCTCATTTTCTGCCCCCTCCTACTTCCTTTGCCTTCAATCTTTCCCAGCATCAGAGTCTTTTCCAGCAAGTTGGCTCTTCGCATCAGGTGACCACAGTTCATATTCCCAAACTCTACCCTGAATTTTTGACATAAAGTTAGCATTTCTGGTGGAATATTACAATTTATCTAATTTTACATATGGTCAGTGGATAAGCCTGAGTTCTTATTAGACTTTCACAAAATATTATGGATAGAAGGATGCAGGGAAAGAGGGAAGGTATTTTTAAATAATTAGAACTACAGACAGATCAAAAGAAAGCCATTGTGCAAATGTCAGGCCATTCAGGGTTATTTCACCTTGAGGAGATAATGTCAGATCCCTGCTTTGGATACAAAGGAAGTTTTGAAAGTTTTTCTACCTCTCCTAAAATTCTGTCTGAAGATCAGTCTTGACCGACGAAATTTAAAAAAGGGAAAAAAAGACATATTTACATATGTTTTACATGACTATATTTACTCAAAAATAGTTTTTCAATCTGATGTTTACCTCTCCTACTTTGAGGGGTTGTACAGATAGCCTTTCCTTTATGGAAATATGGTGATGGTAGATAATAGGTTTTGTTCTTTATTACCTTACTTGGTGAAATAAAGAGTTATCCACTTCATTCTGTTTTCCCTATTAAAATATATAGATGTATTTAAATGTGGATATATAAATTTGTGAAATCCATTAATTTGGGGTGTTTTTTATTGTAAATCCAAAAATCTCATTTCAATCTTATGTCCCTTAAATAAAACCTCCCCATTTCTTAACTAGCATCCACACTAATCTTTAGCTTTGCTCTGTCCAGATTCCAAGTACTTTGGGTTCCTCTGTCAGCAGAAAAATTACCTTAATAATTCACTATCATCCAAGGTATCATCTCAAGAGTATCTCTATTCATCATTTTTCCTTCCTCCCCATGCTTCTAGGATCACTTATTTGCTAATTTCTACACACCAGTCACCTTACAACCTCCAGGAGCATGGAGACAAAAGAAATGGGAGGAAGAGTCACCACACCAAAGCTCCAAGGCATTCTTTCTACCCTCAAGGAGCTGGCAGTCTATTGGCAAAGTGAGGGGAAAACAGCTCTGTGCTTCTGGAATCTATTGGAGTATGCACAAGATACTTTAGGGGCAGAAAGAAAGGCGTGCCTAATTTCGAGAGCATCAGTCATAAATTCTAAGAGAAATCAGCTGAGTCTTAAGAAGCGGAAGTGCTTCCAGTAGATTAGGGAAAAAAGGAATGTTGTTCTAGGCATGTACAAAGACTTCCAAGTTGAAGAGATTTCAGTGGGTTAAAGAACTGCAGTTAACATGAAGAGTTACAGGTTCAAGTCCAGTGAGGAAGGGATTATTTCCTTATACCAGTCTAGGATGCTCTGTGCTTAGTTGCTCAGTCATGTCCAACTCTTGTTGACCTCATGGACTGCAGCCCGCCATGTTCCTCTGTCCACGGCAAGAATACTGTACTCTCCACGCAAGAATACTGGAATGGGTTGCCATCCTCTCCTCCAGGGGATCTTCCCAACCCAGGGATCGGATCCAGGTCTCCCATATTGCAGGCAGACTCTTTTCTGTCTGAACCACCAGGGAAGCCCAAGAATACTGGAGTAGATCACCTATCCCTTCTCCAGGGTATCTTCCCCACCTAGGAATCAACCAGGGTCTCCTCCATTGCAGGCAGATTCTTTACCAGCTGAGCTATCAGGGAAGCCCCCAGTGTAGGATACTGGTCTCCAAACTTATGGAGTTCCAGAAGTATAGATGTGTGTGTGTGTGTGTGTGTATGCCTGTGTATGCATATCTGGGTATCAGCTATTCCAATTCAGTAGGTGTGTTGTGATACCCTAAATTCTATACATCTGAATAACTCCATGGTGATTCTAATGATTCATCAGGTGTGACTATCTCTGCCCTAGATGAGGGGAGCCTGGAGGATTACAAAGCAGAGGATGACATGATCAGATGTACATTTCAGGAAGTTCAGTCTAGTGATCCTGTGAAAGGTGAAGTGGAGGCTGCCGAGACTACAGGCTGGGAGCCCAGCTGATGCAGTTGAAGAGAATGATTTAAAAGCAATAGAGCAGAACTGGGGAGAAGGTACACTTCAAAGACACTTAGGAGACAGTCAATACAGGAGTGGGTGGTAGTTTGTTGGGGAAGAAGATGAGTTTTAGACACATTGCTTTTGAATGGCCTTGGAATAGAACTTGGAAATACAGGTATTTACACTTTAAAAGTTCACAATGAGGAACCTGAAGAAATTGGATTTTGTGCCACTGGGTGGTAAATGTACTACTCTGTACTCTTTAAATTGTGTTACTTCACCAACCCACTGAAATCGTAAGACATATCTTACTCTTTTGAGTATAAAATCTCAATTAAATGTTAAATGTTATCTGAATCTGTTGAGATATGCAAGGGTTAATGGAGTAAAGAAATTAGAGAGACAGATTACTTGTTACCCTCACCCACCTCATTCATTTGCATAAGGCATCATTTCAGGGTTGTTTTTTAGCACCAAAACAGAATGACCAGTTTCTGTTAGTAGTCCTCCATGATCCCAAGGACTATTTTCTAATGGCTTTACTTCTCTCAGAACCATTTCTTCTACTTGTCCTTCAAGAAGACTTTTACAGTTAGAACTAGATGGAATTTATGATTCTGAAATTGTGGGTTTTATTTATCCACCTGTTTCTTTCACATGCAGTGAGGCACAGAAAGTGCCATGACATGTGGTAATACAGTACGTCTCTTACATACAAACCTTCAAGTTAGAAACTTTCAAAGATGCAAATGTGCACTGTTAGCTTTTAAGGCAATGGCACCCCACTCCAGTACTCTTGCCTGGAAAATCCCATGGGCAGAGAAGGCTGGTGGGCTGCAGTCCATGGGGTCGCTAGGAGTCAGACACAACTGAGCGACTGCACTTTCACTTTTCACTTTCATGCATTGGAGAAGGCAATGGCAACCCACTCCAGTGTTCTTGCCTGGAGAACCCCAGGGACGGGGGAGCCTGGTGGGCTGCCGTCTATAGGGTCGCACAGAGTCGGACACGACTGAAGTGACTTAGCAGCAGCAGCTTTTGAGGCACAGAACCCAAATGAAGGACAGTACACAAAGGTTGCAGCAGTCATTCAGAATGCAAACAAGTGCTACAATGTCACTTGTGACAAGAGAAAAGAGCTACTACCCAAACATCACTGGATCATTTTTTTTTTTCAAGTGGGTAGCTAGAATTGAATCCAAGAAGGAACCAGAACCAGTGCCATCAGTTTCAGGTGTGAGTGAAACTGCAGCTTGCCCTCCGGCTCCTATTGCTGATGATCCTCCAGCTCCCCATCTCCCTCTTCCTCTCCTTCCTCCAGTCAGTAACTCTTCTTGCCAGTTCCGTTGATGCCAGTCCCTATATGGAGGCAGTTATACTGAACTACCATACTTTTCAAGTTACTGTACTGTAAGATTCAAAATGTTTTCTTTACTTTTTGCATTTGTTTTTATGTATTATTTTTATTGTGTTAGTTGGGTATGTGTATATATGTTAGTCGTTCAGTGCTATTCAAGTCTTTGTGAGCCCATGGACTGTAGCTCTCCAGGTTTCTCTGTTCATGGGATTCTCCAGGCAAGAATACTAGAGTGGGTAGCCATTCCCTTCTCCAGGGGATCTTCCTGACCCAGGGATCAAACCATGGTCTCCTGCATTGCAGGCAGATTCTTTACCATCTGAGCCACTTAGACTAACTTTGTTGGACTTACAGAAAATGTGTACTTACGAACACCCTCTCTGAATGGAACTCATTCATTATGTAGGGACTTACAGTATATTCATCCATGTTACAGATTGCTTCTCATCTTATTTGAAGTATAAAACTAAATTGATAAAATTATTTTTAACTCCTTCAATAAAGCGTCGCTAAACAAGGCAATAGCTCATTACATGGACAAGTCTCATAGAAGAAATGGCTAGTATATGCCTGGCTTTTAAACAAGAACACACACACCCAGGCCAAGTTACTGAGATCCCACCCAGGCTTCAGATGAAGATGAAACAACCCTTTCCAATGGTTGACAGCCCTCTTCAGCCAACATTTCTCCTTTCAGACTTAAATCCTTTGTGGTTCACTTTTAGCCTTTCCCTTTCTCTTCTGCCTTTAGTAGTGATAGATAAAAATGCTTATCAACTGTTCTCTGAATAAGAAACTTAAAAAACTCACAGATCATCTTGAAGTCGTTCTTCATCCAAAATAATCCCCAATCTTTGACCTTTGTCAAAGGTCTTATGTCCCAAAACTTGGATAATCTTGGTGGCTTTCCTCTGAACATTTTTGATGCTTTCACGTATATTTTTGGTTGTGAAGCTCAGAAGTGGGTACAGTAATCTGCCAGGTGTGAAATGTCTTAAGAGCCATAGCTAATGAGTACTGTATCTTATAGTGCAGCTTTATGTGTGATACCAATATCAAAGCACTTTTTTTTTCCTAATGAAAATGCAATTTCACTAATTCATGGCCAATTTGCACCAGAGATATATATTTTTTCATATTACTGGGGGATTCCCATTATCTGATTTTCTCTGTCACAAAGGAACATGTGTGTCCCTATCTGTCATGTTGAAATTGATCCAGCAAAAGAATATGTCTTCTATTTATATTAAGATTCTTTAGAATTCTTAGTGAGTGAAAGTTGCTCAGTAGTACCTGACTCTTTGTGACCCCATGGACTACAGAGTTCATGAAATTCTCTAGGCCAGAATATTGCAGTGGGTAGCCATTCCCTTCTCTAGAGGATCTTCCCAACCCAGGGATTGAACTCAGGTCTTCCACATTGCAGGTGGATTCTTTACCAGCTGAGCCACAAGGGAAGCCCAAGAATACTGGAGTGGGTAGCCTATCCCTTCTCCAGGGGATCTTCTGGACCCAGGAATTGAACTGGGGTCTCCTGCATTGCAGGCAGATTCTTTATCAACTGAGCTACCAGGGAATTTCCCCAAAATTGCTAGATATCACTATCTTTCCCAGGCATGTTTTGTGAGGTCTGTCTTTTGTCAGCCATTGTTTATATTCAACACGGAGCCTACAGCCCACTCTTTCGAAAACTACTTGTTCACTGATGATTACTCTTCAGGTAAAATTTTCAGTTTTGTGTCCGCCTGTGTGTTTGTGTGTATTTGCTCAGTTGTGTCTGACCTAGGAGGAAGGCTAAGGACTAGCATGAAGAGTTATTACTTAAGGCAATGAGGAAACCAAAACAAAAAGTGAAAGCAGAGTATTTTAAAATACTGAAAAACAGAAGAACCAGAAAGAAAACCTATAAGGGAATCAAACCCGAAGGACACCAGAGGGAGGCACTGAGTTCAAGGTCAAAGGCTAGGATCCAGATTATAAAAGTAAGAACCCATGAGAGTAAATGGGTGGAAAGGAGCAGACACATGGTGATTACCCAGGAACAATCTTCCCCACAAATAATTTATATTTCTCATTATGAACTGATCTGGTAGGGATCAGGGATATGACACCCTGCTTAAAAGGCTTGGGAGGAGGGACCTAAGCTAGGGGGTACAGATAAATTTCCTGGCTGATTACCGGGCTTCCCAGATGGTGCAGTGGTAAAGAATCCTCCTAGCAATGCAGGAGATGCAAGAGACTCGAATTCGATCCCTGGGTTGAGAAGATCCCCTGGAGAAGGAAATGGCAGCCCACTCCAGTATTCTTGCCTGGAGAATTCCATGGACAGAAGAGCCTGGCAGGCTACAGTTCATGGAGTTGCAAAGAGTTGGACCCAACTGAGCACATATGCTATTATGAGATGAAAGGAAAGGGAAAGCTCAAGTTGAGAATGACTATCATATCCCATTGATCCTACCAAGTGGAGCACTATCTCTCAAACCAAAGAAAAAGGTCGTTGTTTGGAGAAATAAAGATGCAAGACCCTTTTTATTCTCCTAGCAACTCTATTTTCTGGATTAAAAATCAGAGCTTCTATAGTCTTTGATACAGGGAGGTTATTTTCTGGCTCTTTAGAAAACCATCCGTATCCTTGCTCCACACAATACATCAGGGAACATTTAGCCTCGTGTTTCATATGCCATCCCTGACTATATGCAGCCCCCTAGAATACATAATAAAAAGATAAATGAAAAGCACATTAGAAATGAACCTAGTGGTGGGAATCCAGCCAGTGTTGATTGCAGATGTTTTGTTTGAAACAGTGGCTACATTGAGGGAGAGACATGCTCTTTATGCAAAAGCTAGTCTTGCCAGAAAATTCTGGGAGGAAGGAATATGCTCTCACAAATACTGTCTTCATCTCAGACATGCATATCAAAGGTAGGTATTTCATGTTATTTTTGTCTAGATTACCCTATGTATTACATACAGATTATGTTTCTAAATCATTTATACTTATTCCTTCAGAGTTTTTTTTTGTTTGTTTGTTTTTTTTACCACACCATTTGGCATGTGAAATCTTAGTTACCAGATCAAGGATCGAACCCATGCTGCCTTGCAGTGGAAGTGCAGAGTCTTAACCACTGAATTCCCTCTTTCATAGTATTTTATCAACACTTCCTCATCAGAGGAAGTAACAACCTAAGGATATGCTCAGTTTGAGTTGATACATCACTGCCTTAAAGCAAAAGTTAAAATTTGATAGTTTCCAACCCTCCCAACAGCAAACATGGCTTCTTCTATTCCAGAATCATCTTCTACTTTTCTGTATGCCCCGTACTCCAGCCATGCTGAACTTTTCACTCTTCCCTAAGTAAGCATATTCTCTGAAGCCTCCTCTTTCTGTCTAGGCTGACTCCTCTGCCTTGGCAAACACCTACTCACCCACAAGTGCCTGCTCCAAAGAAATCACTCGTGGAAAAGCTTCTCTAATCTCAAAGACTGAGTTAGACAGTTTCCTCAGTATCCCTTCACTCCGGCACTCAGGGTACTGCGTTCTAATTTGTGGCAAATGTGTTTCGCATCCCTCTCTCTAGACCATGAGCACCTCAAGAGTTATTCAGGATGAATAACAATAATTGGCAGAGAATAGGTGCTTAATAAAAATTTGACAGATTAATCCCTCAGTTGGACAAAGAGATTTACCATTTGGGAATGTTTATATAAATTGATATATAATTGATCCGGAGTCTCCAGTTCAATAATTCATGGCTAAAGTATTCAATAATGTGCCAAAGAGGCTGATGAGCTAGAAAAACACCTTGTGCATGCTAAGTTGCTTCAGTCATGTTTGACTTTTTGAGACCCTAAGAACTGTAGCCCGCCAGGCTCCTCTGTCCATGCGATTTTCCAGGCAAGAATACTGGAGTGGGTTGCCATGCCCTCCTCCAGGGGATATTCCCTGACCCAGGGATTGAACCCGTGTCTGTTACGTCTCCTGCACTGGCCGGAGGGTTCTCTACCACTAGTGCCACTTAGGAAGCCCAAGGGGAAAAAAAAAAACAAACTTAGGAACAAATTAACCTGGGATAAAGCAAGACTCCATAAATAAAGTATGGCTCATGGAAAAGCAGATGTGCCTGTTTGCGGGGGATGTGGCAGAGAGACAAATGAGGAGGCTGAGTCTCCCAGCTGCTGGCTCTAAATGACACAGCCACCGGCAAGGCTCATTCTGCACATCAAGGGTGCACAGCCCCTCTTTCACACCCAGAGGCCACGATGAACCACGCACATCCTCACCTTTCACATTTTCCCTGACAAGCGACTACTACAGTGGAGTGCCAGATTAGCCCATCTTCCAGTAAAGCAGACAAAAATTAGAGTCCTCTGTCTTTCCCATGCCAGCTCTTTAGAGCAAAACAAAATGAAAGAAAAAAAAAGAGAGAGAACCAGACTTGTTTCTTTAAATACAAGTGCATAAAAGGCAGTCAACTCAACTCACCAGCTTTCTTTTAAAGTAGCAGAAAGAAGAAAGAGGTGCTGCGACACCCCAAGGTCCCAAGCTATGGTAACACATCTTCTTGAGCTTCATCTGAGATTCAACAAGAAGACATTTCTGATTAGTGTTATTAATAATCTCTCATGGGATTTGTGGCATGTCTCAAGTGAGCCATACAAAATTTCATATGTTGGCTACCAAAATGACTTCAAATATTAAAACCAAACAGAAATGGTATAGGTCTTTCAGTATTGACTACAGAACGTAAAATGGTATCAGCAATGCATTCCATAAAACAGCAGACTTTTCAAAATACTCAGGTGGTATGCTATGGAGAGGTGAAAAAAAAAAAAAAACAACAAAAAAAACACATTTATCTCATCCACCCTCGGGAAACGGCAGAATTCCAGGTTGTTTGGAATAAGAACCTGCGATGGGGATGAACCTAGGTGGACCCCTGAACACTCCAACTCCATATAGCTAAAATGACTGTTATCCCTGATGAGAAAATCAACTGTTTATGCTTCTGGTTTATAGCTCCAAGTTTCCTTTTTTGCTCCGTGGAAAATAATCTCACACATTAATAAATATAAATAAAAAATATTTCTGGTCTAAAATTAAACCCTATAGCTTTGATGGATCATTAAACACCACTCACAGATTCTTTCCTCCAATCTGAAGTTTTTGTGGCAAGAATGTTAATTTTTTTAACTCCCAGCAACCATTTTAGCTCAATTTCTTTGACAGAGATGACCAGGGATGCAGAGGGAATGAAACGCTTAGCAGGGCCAGCCCTAGTGTTTTCTATGCCCCCAAGCAAGCAAACAAGAACAAGATTATAGTGGCCCTGAACAGAATCAGAAACAGGAGAGAGGTTTTCTCCCCCGACAAGAGGCTTCTTGAAGAAAAAGAACGTTAAGATGCAATCTGTATTGGGGAAACCCCTCAATGCCTGTTCAAAATTCCTATGATTTTCAATCCATCCAGAGCCTCAGCACCCGAAGACAAAGCCCTCAAACCTCTGTTTCCTCCTGGACATGAGTAAATGCCTGGTTTTGAATTCAGGAAGCTGGAGGCACCTTAGACTCACTGACAGACACATAGGAGATGCCAAGGGCTGCTTACTACTGAAGCCTGAAGTTTTACATTTTAAGACGAATGAGCAGCTTTACCTGTTTACTTTGATACTGACAAAGGAAAAGCCTGTGTCCCCCTTGCACCTGTTAATACTTGCTCTTTTTACTGATGTGACCCAGGCAGCTGCTCATTTCAATGAGCCCAGGGCCAGCCTTGGCGTTCACCCTCCGAAACAAGACCACACAAAGAAGTGCCTCTGTGCCTCCATGCTGGCGGGCCTCCAAGTCACACTCGGCTTCTACACATTTTACCAACCTGTCTCCCTGAGTGCAAGGTCCTGCTAGATATGTAAGTCCCTAGAAACTCAAGGAGTCCTGCCCTTCAGGGTCCTTTCAAATTTTCCTTCTGAAAGAGCCTTTCTTCTTTGCATTTCCATTTATTTTCTCAGTCTTCATGCTTTTCCTTTCTACCTCCAATACAGAGAGACACTCCTCATGGCTCTGGTTTTAGTTCCCACTTTTTAGTGACAAGAACAAAAAAGGTGAATGTCAAGAAAAAACAATGACAGCGTTAAGAATTCTCCTTCTTTGAGAGACAAATGATAATGGGATTAACGGATACAAAGTACTATATCCATAAAACATTATAGAAGGGCAACAAGGATTTACCATATAGCACAGGAAACTAGGGGCTTCCCTGATGGCTCATTAGGTAAATGAATTTATCTGCAGTGCAGCAGGAGTGGGTTCGATCCCTGAGTTGGAAAGATCCCCTGGAGGAGGAAATGGCACCCACTCCTGTGTTCTTGCCTAAGAAATCCCATGAACAGAAGATCCTGGCAGGCTACAGTCCAAGGAGTCCCAAAGAGTCGGACATGACTGAGAGACTAAGCACACACACAGGGAACTAGATTCAGTATCTGTAATAACCTCCAAAAGAGTACAATCTGAACAACAACAACAACAACAAAAAAAAACCAGAATCACTTCACTGTACACCTGAAGTTAACACAATATTGTAAATCAACTCTAATTTTAAAAAGATACTGCAAGATTTTACAAGTTGAAGAAAAGAATTCTCCTTGTCTATTTGTAATTTCTAAAAAAATACATCTAAATAAGAATCTAAATAAGCCTGTATAGCTTGGCTTCAGTGCTGTTTGTTTTCAAAATTAGGTCCTCTAGTTAGAAGGAATCACAGACTCTATCACACCCAGCTCCTATCTACCATCATTTGGAGGAGGACATTGGGAGGATGGAGCCAATCTCTTTGCATATATTTAGTGATAAAAACATGGATGGCAACTTCCTCCCAGAATTGCTGCTGAAAGCCCTACCATTCTCTGCCTGTCTTTCCCGAGCCCCATCAGACATTACTTTTTCATATGAGTTATATTGAATGTGCCCTTTTATGACATGCCTAAGAGATGCTTAAAGACATTTCTTTATTCACTTCCCAAGTCTTCACTGTTGCAAGCACAGGAAATTTATCACCTCCTGGGCAAAGACCATGCTCTTACTTTTAGTGAAGCTCTAATCTTGCTATGAGACATTTGATATATGCCCAGTGCTGGAAAAGTTCCTTCATTCAAAAATGAGGGGGCAGGGAGGTACCTTCAAAACTATACCTGTCTGTTCTATTGCACATGCACGGAAAAATATCCTGCTCAGGTCCATGGTGGTGAGTCGCTTCCTTCAGCTTCATGATAGAAAATGAGCCAGCTGACTGGGTCTGTCTTGTGTCGACACAACCATCTGGAACACCATGTCAGGGGGTAAGAAGACATGTTTCCTGGGCCTTCACTGCCTCCATCAACTGGCCTCACTGGGGGACTTCTCTCTCATTTGCCAGGAGATATATCTGCAGACAATCTCGTTTTTCAGTCTGAGTGTTTGCACACTTAGTAAGAGGGCAGGTTCTATAAAACTCTTCTTTCTGTATATATTTGTTTTGCTGTCAAGTTCCCTGTAGTTTTTGTTTGTTCAGGGGCTGAGTTTGTAGCAGGTGTTTGGAACAATTAACAGAAGCAGGGATACCAGTCGTGGGCAAAGGGTGGAAGAATATAAAACAAAAGCTTGACATTTTAAACAACAAAGGCCCTTAAAAAATGCACTTAAGAACTGCAGAGGAGAGCACACCAGTAGTGTCGTTTAATCTATTATAATTAAACTATGCATGTGTGCCTTGGCCATAACATATTAGACTCAGTATAAAATATCACATATATGAATATATTTTATATGATTTCTTTTTAATACTAAAACCATATTTGATCAGACTTGTAAAGCTTGAAAAGTGAGACTATCTCAGATCTGTCTATGCAAATGACAGAATCAGTCCGTTCTATTTGCTCTGGGTCGGGGAAAATGCACAGAGAGAGAGAAGAACCAGGAAGGCTTTGAGCGTTTTTTGCTATTTGCAGAAACTTATAATCAGATGGAGGGAGGCTTTTTGCTTCTGTGTGGGTGACTAAGATAGTTAATTGGAGCTATGCCAATGAGTCTTTTTCATATCAAAGCAGTTTGGGGAAAATTATATTTATTTGGATGGTTTCACACTTTGAGTTTTGATTTCATTAAAATCAGCGTGAATTTACAATTATAGATTTCCAACTTATAACATAAGCATAAATGCCAACTCATTTATGTTCTAACAAATAACCCAGACCCAAACACTTTGCCTAGAGAAGAAAAACTGGTCTCCATGCTCTGTTTTTCATGATTTTAACAAAAGAAATTTTGCTGTTCTTTCTACTCAGATTCATTGGGGTCATATGCATGTCCTGCATATGTCATATTTGGCTCCTGAATGTAGAAATTCCCACTTAATTTGTGAAGACAGGTATGTTAAAATTTATAAACTACCGTATAATCCTTGACAGAATTGTATACCAATTACTTCCAGGAGAGTAACTTAATTATCTTACTCTTAGGGTAACAGACCTACCTAACAGAGGGTCATAGGCCATCTTATTGAAAAGTTAGCATTCTAACTAAGCCTCAAAATATAACCAGAAAGAGGGTACTATATCAAAAATGTTTTCTTTAGATGCTTTAATTAACAGAGCATCAGTGGGTTGCTGAATAAAGAGACCAGAGGCCCATTAAAAATACTGAGTAATCTTTTTAGTGAAAAAAGTCAGTCTTGTCACAATGGTGTAGATGCCTTAGGAAAGATGAAAGTCATAGCCCAAGAATTGGTGGGCAGGAGAGAGAAAGAAAAATGAGACACTAAGAAAGAAATTGTAAAGTAGGACTAAAGGGGATAAGAGCCAAAGAGAAGCAAAAAAATGCCCCCAAATTGGTGGTCATATGTAGAATGAATGCGATTAAGGGGATTAATAAATGGTGTTAAAAGTCAGATCAATTTTGGCCCTTTCTCTCCCTGAATCATTAAGGCTAAGAGCTCTCGTGATTTTGATCTTCCAGTGAAGTCTAATTATGTATAAGGACCTAGCCTAGTAGTTGATTATTTTTCACACAGGTCCGGTGTCAGATAGAATTAAGTCAAAATGGCATTCACCCTTCTACCCAGACTTACACCCTTCTTCACTCTACACTGACTCTTCTTGAAGGCCTCATACTCGTCTTTTTACAGTAAGCTGCCCCTTTCCATCCAAGCATAGATGTCTTTCTAGACCAAGTGATGAGTAGATCCACACAACAAACCTTGCTAAGCATTGTTGACTAGAGTATATTGATAGCACTAAAATGTATATTCTCTTCTATTCTTTTACCTGGTACATCTTACATTAGGCTTTCCCTCTTATCAAAGACAAAATGATTGTAAAGTAAAATTAATCATCTGTGGCTATTAAGCTACCATAAATTGAAAGTCTTTCCAACAGAACAGACATGTGGCTGGCTGCCTAGATATATAACATTAAGAAGAAGAAAACAATGCTTCATAAATACTAGATATTCCTCTTTCTTGTTTAATAACCTTCTTAAGAGTATCGGTCTTTTCTTTAGTTTATTTGGACTGTCTATTTTTATTTTTATTCCTAGTATCATTGAACTCTATAAATCAATTCTCTAGATAAACTCCTTTCCAAGGCTCCTCCCCATAGACCTGTATCTTAAGTTATATTTAGCACATGATGATATATATGTGGTTGACTATGGTCAGCAGTCACTGAATCAGGCCGTGCAGCCAGTGAGAATTTATGGGTCAGTCCACAGAATGAAAAAGCGTGAACATTGCTTTGCCTGGAGAAAACAAGCCCAAATGGTCTGAAATTAATTATACTGTTAATTCACAATTTGGCTAGGTCCATAGAACCTGCCCGGGCTTCTCTGGTAGCTCAGATGGTAAAGAACCTGCCTGCAGTGCAGGAGACCTGGATTTGATCCCTGGGTCAGGAAGATCCCCTGGAGAAGGGAATGGCAACCCACTCCCTGTGGGCTACAGTCCATAGGGTCTCAAAGGGTCGGATCCAACTGAGCGGCTAAAGCACATAGAACCTGCCCCTTCTAAAGGAAGCATCTCAACCAACAAGAGAAGCTCAATTAAGAAGAGCAGCTCTTCTTCACAGAGCATAGAAATAAGATTCAAAAGACCCAAATTTGAGTTTATCTCACATTTCCTGGCTCTACAAACTTAACATAATCTCCTTAAGCCTTACATTCTTTATCGACAAATTAGGTATAATAGCAGCTTTCGTGCCTGCCTTGTGCAGTGTTTGGAAAAATCAAACAAGGGATCTAGGGGCTAGGCTATCGTTCTGGGCCAGACCACAAAGGCTGGTTCAGTTTCCAGTATTAGTGAGAAGGACCATAACAAAGACTGCAAGGTGAACAAGCAAGAGAGATGAAGATGGGATTGGATGTAGTGCCCTGATGACTTCTTATTCTCCCTGAATGTATACCTGAAGTTTAATTGTCTTAGCAATCCAATGAAGTATCCATCAAGCCAGAAGATTCCAGAACTCACTGCATTTTAAGTCGTCGAAGGGTGGAGGAACAGTGATTAGAATGGGTTACATATGGTCGAATTACCCAGTTTAATATCTTGGTTCACAATCTCCTGCTGCTCTATTGTTATGCATGTCCAGTCGTGTCCTAGTCTGCAACGCCATGGACTGTAGTCTGCCAGACTCCTCTGTCCATGGAATTCTCCAGGCAAGAATACTGAAGTGGGTAGCCATTTCCTTCCCCAGGGGATCTTCCCAACCCAGGGATTGAACCCAGGTCTCCTGCATTGCAGGCAGATTCTTTACCATCTGAGCTACTCTGTGTAACCTGCTATTTCCATGTTCAATTTCTTGGACTTATTCAGAATTTTCATGCAATGAACCTGATCATGGCCTATCACAGTTCAAAAAGTCTTCAAAATATGATGCTAATGCAAGACATGATGGCTACTAGGTGCCTATGGTTTGAATTTATAAAATGCTGCAGTTGCCTCTAACTAATTAAAGAGCTAATTGTGATGCTGTGGATCATCCAGGACTTTAGAATTTATTCTTTTTCCTCTGTGGGTACACTTTGAAAAATTCATTATTATGTAATACATACAAAGAGACTAGATAGATAATAGTGGGTGTAAGTTATGTTGCAGAGTGCTGAAACAAATAACACCATCATAACACCAGCACCTAAAAATGGGCCTGGGGAGATATTTTTACTGATGTGCAATGAACTCAAAATGAAGTACTGCCTTTCTCCTCATTCTGTCCTAGAGCCAGACAGCCTCATAGCCCAGGAAGTTCTTTCTTAGAGATGGATGGCAACAGGGACAGATGCAGCAATAGTTTATCACAGATCACAATTCAGCTCTTTTGGAACCTGAGTTCCTACACACAATAGAGGCGGGAGTTTTTGAAGCAGGAGTAAAACATGGTTTTAACACAAGAACTGCTGTAGCTATGTCAGACCTAAACTTAGTATATTCAAGACTCACTTTTTCTACGTTCTGGCATTTAAAACAGGGTTTCTCTCCCTTCCTAGTTCACCTTTTACAAGGTTTTGTTTGGTTTTTTGGTGTTTTGTTGTTTTGTCATGGGTCACACTGTGCAATTTACAGGACTTTCCTGATGATCCAGTGACTAAGATTCTGTGGTCCCAGTGCAGGGAGCCCAGGTTTGATCCCTGGTTGGGGAACTAGATCCTACATGCTGCAAGTAGAGTTTGCATGATGCTGCTGCTGCTGCTGCTGCTAAGTCGCTTCAGTCATGTCTGACTCTGTGACCCCATAGATGGCAGCCTACCAGGCTCCTCTGTCCAAGGGATTTTCCAGGTAAGAGAACTGGAGTGGGTTGCCATTGCCTTCTCTTGCATGATGCAACCAGGAAAAAAAAAAAGAAAATCTTTCATGCTGCAGTTAAAACCCAGTGCAGCCAAATAATAAAACATTTTGAGTTTCCCAAATGGTGCTACTGGTAAAGAACTTGCTTGCCAATGCAGGAGACATGAGACATGCGGGTTGGATCCCTGGGTCAGGAAGATCCCCTGGAGGGAAGCACAGCTAACCACTGCAGTATTCTTGCCTGGAGAATCCCTGAAGAGAGGAGCCGGGCAAGCTGCAGTCCATAGGGTCACACAGTCGGACACGACTGAAGCAACTTAGCATGTGCAGTTTACAGAATCTTAGTTCCCTGATGACGGATTGAACCCCAGTCCCGGTAGTGAAAGTACAGAGTTGTAACCACTGGATCACCAGGGAATTCCCTTGCCAGGCTCTTTAAACCAATGTTTGGATTTATCTCTCGCTGACTTACATCCTAAGACCTGGCTGTTACTATAACTACTTTATTTGATTTATGGTAAATAAAATATGGCAAATAGAGTAAAAACATTTTTATGGCCAGGCCTCGGTAATGAAAATAAAATCATGTTTTTAACTTTTAAACAAAAACATACATGGTAACAAAACCTTAACGTGATTACTGTGGGTTTTCTTTTTTACCAAAGGAAGATAATCTTAACAACATTCTGTTGGGAAGTTCTCATGCACAGCCTGACTTCTTTCAGTGAAATGATGAGATCATCACAAACAAAAGTGTATGCTATCTTCTAAGCCACATACCACATTAGGAGAATGAATGACAGAGTAGAAAGAACATTCCAGTGGAGACAGGAGACCCTTGTTTTAACCTGAGATCTGTCCATACAGCTTTGCATAAATAACTTAGCTTTGGGGGAATCTTATATTTCTTACATATAGAATGGATTCCATTGTCATTAAGTCATTTGAATTATTAAATCATTTGAATCATTAAATCATTTGACATCATTCCATTGCCATCTGTTCCTGATAAAGTACCTGAACTATAACATGAAGGTAATAGCAGAAGCCATCTCCAGGACTGCAGATAGGATTAGATTATATTCAGTACAGATTAAGGAAATTAGCACAGTTCCATAAATTAAATCTTTTTAGAAGGGAATGGCTACCCACTCTAGTATTCTTGCCTGGAGAATTCCAGGGACAGGGGCTACATAGTTCATGGGATCACAAAGAGTTGGACATGACTGAGCAACTAACACTTTCACAATAATTTTAGTGTTTATCTTACTTATTTAATGGGCTTCTCTGGTGGCTCAGAAGGTAAAGAATCTGCCTGCAGTGTGGGAGACCTGGGTTCAATCCCTGGGTCAGGAAGATCCCCTGGAGAAGGGAATGGTAACACACTCCAGTATTCTTGCCTGGAGAATTCCTTAGACAGAGGAGCCAGTTATTTATTGTCAAGACTGTTATACTACTATGATACAAATATAGTACATAGGCATATTTACTATATATGATATAAATATGTAAACTTTTTATAGAAGAGTTTGTTTAGTCGCACAGTTGTGTCTGTCTGACTCTTTGCAACCCCATGGAGTACAGCCCACCAGGCTCCTCTGTCGATGGATTTCTCAGGCAAGAATACTGGAGGGGGTTGCCTTTTCCTTCTCCAGGGGATCTTCCCAACCCAGGGATCAAACCCACATCTCTTGCATTGGCAGGAGGATTGGCAGGGGTCAAGATGGATTCCTTACCCCTGGGCTACCAGGGAAGCCCATAGAATAGATATGTACAACAGTTGCAAAATGAAGACCAAAATGTTGGAGTTAAAAATTTTATTTTGAACAAACTTATGACTGTTTTATGAATTCTAGAAAATAGCCAAATAAATTTACCAGGTTTTGTATCTGTTCCCTCTGGTCTTGTTCTTGGTATGTTAGTATCTGATTGGCAAGGACTTGGACTTGAACGGGTCAACATCACCAGGTAACTTCTCTTTATACAGGGAATTGATGGTCATGATTCCTTGGTCTCAAACATGATTAATACACCCAATATTCTCCTTCAACCTCCACAACTTACTCAGGTCCTAAGGAAAGAGACACTTTGGGGAAACAGAGTATTACATTATTTGCAGCAGTTTTCTTTTTCAAATTTGTTTCCGAATGTTTTGGACTGACGTATTGCAGCATAATTCACAAAGACATTAACCTACATTAGTGTTTATAGATATGGATGTTAATTTGTGAATTCTTATTTACATGTGCAATTCATGTATTCTCCTGTGGAGCAGAAAATTTATTTCCTCTTTTTTTTTTTTTTAATGCTAACTCATTCTCATCTCTGGTTCCAGCTAAGGAAGTACAAAAACACTCTCACAAATTTCAGCTGATTTAATCTTTAATAGCAACTTCAAGTCTGAACCGAGGAAAAACTTGAAATGTTTACAAAGTAAGTGCTGAAAGATTAATATCATTTTCTTGCCTAGAAAGACCTTGTAACTTATTAGGACTAGACATATATTACCTGTAAGGACATGAAACCAATTAATAAAACAATTAGATAACTATATTATTATATTAACAATCAGCCTTTATAATAATAATTATTACAAAATAGAAATTGTTTTCCATAGTAACCTCACTGGAATTACCCTGGTGGCTCAGATGATAAAGAATCTACCTGTAATGTGGGAGACCTGGGTTTGATTCCTGGGTCAGGAAGATTCCCTGGAGAAGGAAATGGTGATCCACTCCAGTATTTTTGCCTGGGAAATCCCTTGGACAGAGGAGCCTGGCAGGCTACAGTTCATGGAGTTGCAAAGAATCAGACAGGACTGAGCAACTAATACTAACCTCATCAGGCCATATGGTTATTCTAGCAACTCTGCCATACCCAAAGCATCTTGAGATCTCCTCCCCTGTAATTGTGTCCATGATCTGTTCCAGGAAGAAATTTAAATAATACAGAGATTTACCTGAAGAGTAAGTTTCCAGTCTTCATTATTCACCTACATTATTGGAATGTCAACTAATATATTTGAGCTTACTCCAAAAATCAAATACATCCTCAAAAAAAAAAAAAAAAAGATATTGTCTTTCTTTTAAGATATTGAAATAACATGTAAAATGGAACTATGGGTCTTTTTTGTAAATACAGTCATGAAATATTTTTTAATTACCAGAAAGCATTACCAAAACTAATATGAAACAATGCCAAACAAGATGTTATGATAATACGTGGTGAATCCAATGTGGACAGTAACAGCCAAGAACACTCTGTGGAGGAGGTGGAATTTAACTGAGGTCTTGGGTGATAGAGAGAGGTGAATAAGTATCTAACACTTCAGAGTAATAATGCCACAGATAAGATGGCCAAAAAGTTTGTTTGGATTTTTCTGAGGATGGTATGGAAAAACCAGAATGAACTTTCTGGCCAACCCAATTATAAGAAACTTCCTGATTTTACTAATGAGGAAAATGAGAATCAAAGAGATATGGTTCTTGGGGTGCAATGGGGAGGGAGATGGGAGGGAGGTTCAAAAGGGAGAGGATATATGAATCATGTTGAGGTTTGACAGAAAACAACAAAATTCTGTAAAGCAATTATCTTTCAATTAAAAAATAAATAAATTTAAAAAAAAGAGAGATATGGTTCTTTATGACTTCTTCATGGAAATCCAACTAGTTAGAGAACAGGAGATAGTTTTACCTATGGATGGTCTCGGGCTCTTTTCATGATAATAGGAATAACATCTCTGTGTCCAATCAAATCCATAAATGGTTTGGCATATGGAATAGGATTTTTTCTTTCCTGCATTAATAAATTAATCAATTGTTTTAAATTCAAATATTGCAGTATATTCTGTTAATGTTTTGAAATTTTGTTTTCCAGTTTAAAATACATTACATGCCTTTCAAGCTAGAAAAGACCCGTTCACATTTTATTAATTTCTAGATTATTATGAGTACACTCATGAAGATTGGTAGAATGACTAATGTGATACAAGATTGCAACAGTGGGAAATATTCAGTGTGTATAGATAAGGTGTTGGGAATACAGCTGATTATCTTTAAAAAGTGGGTGGAAAAAAGGTTACAAGAGGCCAAATTTCTCTAGGTGGAAAATATTTTTCTTATAGCCATCAGCACACTTACAAAATGCACATCTGACTGGAAAGATAGAGTTGAAACTCTGAAAGCTGCTGTGATTACTATAAAGAAGCCCCAGTGTTGAACTAGACAGAGCATTTCACAGGAAAAATAATTTCCTCTGCCCGTGTTATGAAGGGGTTAATTATGAGACCTGAGATAAGGTGTTGGCACATCTAGGTACTTCATCAAGCCATGGAGTCAGGAAACAAGGGAGAATAGATGAAGGTGCTGAGGATAATAATCATGGCAAGTAATGATTTCCCTAGAGGTGAACTGATCTATGGCCACAAGCAGAGAAAAAAAGGCTAGAAAGTACCAGAACATTACCTTGGAGTACTTAACAGACTCCAAAGCAGTAACCCTGTGTCAAAAAAAGGCCCATCAGCCTGCTCATTTTAAGTAAAAGAGTTATGCCAGAGTACAAGAGGGGAATGCAAAATTCACACATGAAATTAAACAGCTGAAAGGTATGATTTAACAATGCTCAAAACTCAATAAGCCAAAGATAAACAGCAAATTAGATGACTCAATGTCAGGAGGAAAAAACATCTTCCATCGATCCCATCGTCAAAAATTAATCTGCCTGAGAATGCCTTCTGCTCCAATCCCCGAGCTGATGAAGAGTGGAGAAATAGAGTAAAACCTATGTACGAACGCTTCACCTTCAGGCTAGACCCTGATTACAATCTCCTGTGAGACATTTCAGCATGAAGCGCCTCTCATGTTGGGACTACAAAATTAAATTGCGATCAATACTTTACAAAAATAATTGGGGAAAAATGTTCAGAAGTCGGAGCTGCACTGTGTGGCCACAAACATATGAAAGTTATTTTTTTCCCTACCTTTCTGGGGGTTATTCTTCAGGATAGATCAGTTCAAAGGTGTCTCTTGACAATAGTGTTCTTGGAATGGTTTCGCTCACCTTGTTAGGGAATTTTAAAAGCAGAGGAGCGTTTACCGCTTACCAAGAGTGGGAGCTTATTGCTGTATTCTGCTTTCTTTTCTTTGGAGTGCTAATCTCAGCCCATAAATTCTTCTCTTCTCTCCCTTTGATGTTGACTTAAATTCCTTTGCAAATTAATTCTCATCATTAAACAGAAATGATGAAAAATGTTAGATTCCAGTGAAATTTAAAAAAAACAAAATGCAAGAAAAGATAGGGTCGATTTTGAAAAATTTGCTTAAGATTGGATGGTGAACCCTTCACTACGTTTAAATATTGAACTCTGTCGTTAAATTTATGGTAAAAATGTATTGAATCAAACCTTTTCTTGCCTTGAGCAATGTTTTGCATTCAGCTTTTCCTCCTGTTTCCCTCTGAATGAGTCCTTATTTTCGGCAAAGATTTATTCTTTAATCCATAAAAAGAGGGGGAAGTGGAAAATGTAAATGCCTATGTTAAATTCTTGCTTTTCCAATAAGTGGTCATTTTGAGTTTTATTTGACAGTGAATTCAAAAGATTGTACTTTTTTCATTACTTTCTTGGAATCTACATAGGCTTTCCTGGGTTTTTATTTGTGGTACGACCCTCTGACAAAACAGACTGCTGATTTTCCTCATGTGAATCATGTGTTATAGCCTGAGTCACAGAAACAGAGGGAAAAAAGCACAGTGCAAGCCACACTAAGGTAGGTGTATATGGCTATCTCAGGGGGAATACTGAACAGGAGTAATCAACGGCTTCCTGTCATTCTGAAGTTGGGGGGCAGGGAGGTGTATTGAGTGGAATCCTAGAAGGCATCTGGACTGGGGGAAGGAATTCAAAGTGCTCTTATTTAGTGTGAAAATGACAACACCTTGGACTAGATTGCAAACACTTGAGAAGATGTGAATACCATTTAAAGTGGCCTTCACCAAGAAATGGCAGCACCCCCAAGAACAGGGGACAAGGGCAGATTTTATTGGGCAATCCCAAATGAAACAAACTGTTTCTCCTGATTTTTTAAAATTAATTTATTTTTTACTGAAGGGTAATGGCTTTACAGAATATTGCTGTTTTTCTGTCAAACCTCTGTCAAACCTCAACATGCATCAGCCATAGGTATACATATATCCCCTCCCTTTTGAACCTCCCTCCATCTCCCTCCCCATCCCACCCCTCTAGGTTGATACAGAGCCCCTGTTTGAGTTTCCTGAGCCATGCAGCAAATTCCTGTTGCTATCTATTTTACATATGGTACTGTAAGTTTCCATGTTACTCTTTCCATACACCTTACCTTCTCCTCTCCTTTCCCTATGTCCATAAGTCTATTCTCTATGTCTGTTTCTCCACTGTTGCCCTGTAAATAAATTCTTCAGTACCATTTTTAACTATGATAAATTTCAAATTGGTTGCCTTCCACCCCTCTTCATGCTTCTGAACAGTCTTTTCACACTGTTATTCTGGTCAGAAAGGTAGAATGCAGCATGATTTTAACAGTCACTGGAGGTGACCCTAACAGAGATGATGGGGAAAATATATAGCAGGGTCAGGCGAGAGAGAAAGGAGAGACATTGAACCTTCTCTTGGACAACCTGTGGCCCAAACTACTGTGTCCTCCACACACCAAACTCACACAAAATACAGTTTCTGCTCACTCAGGAATATACTTTCTAGAACATGCTTCACAACTGCAACTGCCTAACAGGGATTCAACGCCTCAAATCCCAGGTCACACATTGCTCTTCTAGAAAAATCTCCCTGAATCTCCCCGGCCCCATAATTAGGCATTCTGATCCTGTGTATATATTTATTATGGCATTTCTATATTAAAATTAATTTTTCTTCCTTACTAGATGGCTTCCTTGGTAGCTCATCTGGTAAAGAATCTGCCTGCAAAGCAGGAGACCCCAGTTCAGTTCCTGGGTTGGGAAGATCCCCTGGAGGAGGGCTTGGCAACCCACTCCAATATTCTTGGCTGGAGAATCCCCATGGACAGAAGAGCCTGGAGGGCTACAGTCCATGGAGTCACAAAGAGTCGGACACAACTGAGCAACTAAGCACAGCACAGCACGGATGGTGATATTTCTAATGGACTGGTTTGCCTTTTATTCATCTTCACACACTCAGACATCTTTTCCAAAGTAAATAACTCAGTTTCTTTTTAACATTTTTTCACTGATTTAGTTTTCCAACTTTTGACTAGCTGGATGTCACATAGGGCCTACTGGTTGGAGGTCTGGATGCCTCGTCTCTAGAGTGAACAGGTTGGACTAAATAAAATGTCTTTAAGTTCCCTTCTGCGTCTAACATTTCAGGCAATAAAAATGATTTCATATTTTGCTAAAGAGCTAATCACAGTGCCCGCTCCAGCCATACCCAGTTCTACATGGTATAAAGTAAAACTCTTTAAAAAAATTATTGTTCTTGCTTGTTTGAGTTGTATATGATACCACCTCACCCTTGGCTTTAGCAATGGTCCCTCACCAGAGACATCACATATTAAGTTATACCACACAAACTTGCTGGTCGCTTATTTTGAAATATGCAAGTGTTAATTTTAGGTGGATCAAATTAATACCTGACTATTTAGAGGATGATGGCATGGCTTGCTAAGAAAGCTTGAGTAAGATCAATCTGAGTCCCTCTGCAGAAATGAATAGTGAAACAAACCAAGAACCAGGCAGCTAGCAGGACGTGGAAGCTGCAATATAAGACTGAAGAAGTAGGAAGCGAAAGATAGGTCACAATGGGAAACGTGTCCTTCAGAGACAGAGTCATGGTAACCTGAAATTGTAAGAAAATAGAGTCCGTTTGTTAGCAGAAAGCATGATAAGGAAAAGAGATACACAACAGAGAGACTAAGTAGCATAAGAAGAATGCAATGGAGAGCAACTGGACCATGCAAACACCACAGCTCTTTAGTATATACGGATTTCCCTGGTGGCTCAGATGGTAAAGAATCTGACTGCAATGTGGGAGACCTCAGTTTGATTCCTGGGTCTGGAAGATCCCCTGAAGAAGGGAATGGCAGTGCACTTCAGTATTCTGTCTGGACAGAGGATCCTGGCAGGCTACAGTCCATGGGGTCACAAAGAGTCAGACATGACTTCAGTGACTAACACACACACACATGTATATACACATGAATGCCAGCTGCCATAGTCCCACTGCCACCTTGGATCGACTGCCAGTTCAAATGGTCCTCAACTGTGATGTGGTTTATGTACCTTTCCTCTCTCAAGATACCCGTCTTCCCGTTATCTACCATAACTTGATGTTTTTAGAAGCAACCACTATCATTTGAAAGCAGATAAATAAAACAAATATTAAAACACAGTACCATTCAAGGCTTTAAAGCCTTTTTTTTTTTTTTTACAAAAAATTTTTTTATATATAAAAGCTTTTTTAAAGGCTCGCTTCTTGGAAGGAAAGCTATAATAATCCTAGACAGCGTATTAAAAAGCACAGACATCACTTTGCAGACAAAGGGCTGTATAGTCAAAGCTATGGTTTTTTCAGTAGTCATGTATGGATGTGAGAGCTGGACCATAAAGAAGGCTGAGTGCTGAAGAATTGATGCTTTTGAATTTTGGTGCTGAAAAAGACTCTTCAGAGTCCCTTGGACAGCAAAGGGATCAAACCAGTCAATCCTGAAATCAACCCTGAATATCCATCGGAAAGACTGATGCTGAGGCTGAAGTTCCAATACTTTGGTCACCTGATGCAAAGAGCTGACTCATTGGAAAAGACCTTGATGCTGGGAAAGATTGAGGGCAGAAGGAGAAGGGAGGGAGATAGGATGGGATGATTGGATGGCATCACCGACTCAGTGGACATGAGTTTGTGCAAACTCCTGGAGATAGTGATGGACAGGGAGGCCTGGTACGCTGCAGTCCACGGGGTTGCAAAGAGTAGGACATGACTTTGCAACTAAGCAACAAATAATGGTGGCTACAAGTTCGATAAGAGTCTGTCAAGTGCCTGGCACTTTATGTATACATCCCTAAAGGAAGCTCTGGGAGGTAAGTATTACTAGTTCCACTTCACAGATGAGGAAATTGGAACTCAGGAAGAATGAAAGGACTTGTTCAAAGGCATACCTAGTAGATGATAGAGCTGAATTCAAACCCAGCTCCTTTGTTGCAGTCTGAACTCTTCCCGCTATGGCACACTGCCTTTTCAATCCCTGAAATGCAAAGTGGTATTAGAATTAGAAAAGATTACTCCAAGCCTCTTTGTGTAAGTCATATACAGGTTATCCACCCAACTAGAAACATATGTGAAAGATTTTTTAGTATAACCTTAGTTCTGGCATGATCAGCAGAGCTATTTTGATTTATATATTTCCTAATAAATCAAATGTTTGCAACAGCCTCAGGCCTCCAGGTAGGAAATTCACCTTCTGTAGTGTTCATTGTCTACTAAGCTTGGATTAATGCTCTGGAGAGAAGTACAACCTAAAGTAGTTTATTTTGTTTTAAAAATCAGAACCATTTGTGAATCAATGGGAATGTCACCAGCTGATCAAAATAAGCCAGTGAATTTTATACGGGATACTTATACTGATTTAATTAAATGGACATGAATTTGAGGAAACTCCAGGAGATAGTGAAGGACAGGGAAGGCTGGCATGCAGCAGTCCACGGGGTCACAAAGAGTTGGACGTGACTTAGTGACTGAACAATGACAACAACAACTTATACTGATTAGATAATGGCCAGAGTATACTCTGGTGGCTCAGATGGTCAAGAATCTGCCTGCAATGCGGGAAACCTGGCCTCGACCCCTGGGTCAGGAAGATACCTTGGAGAAGGGAATAGCAACCCACTCCAGTATTCTTGTCTGGAGAATCCCCATGGACAGAGGAGCCTGGCAGGCTATAGTTCATGGGGTCACAAAGAGTCAGACATGACTGAGTAACTCAGCAAAGCACATACGTATAAAAATGTTATATTCATTAAAATCAAAATTATGTATGTATGGGATATGGCAACAAACATGACAGAAAAGATCCTGCTCTCATGGAATATGTTTTAATGAAGGAAATAGATTTTTTCAAAAAGGGAAACAAATAAATGTAATCATTTTGGATAATATTAGCTTTCATAAATAAAATGTTTCAAAAATAAATAAGCTAAATAGTGCCACCGAACTGTAGAGTTAAGTGTTGTTAAGTTAGTACTTTTATATTATGTGACTTTTACCACAATAAACAAATTTTAAAGCTCTATATTATGTGACTTTTACCACAATAAAAAAAATTTTTAAGCTCTAGTAAAATATTAATGGTAGGGTCTCATGGTGGACATTCAGAAGCTTACTATAAATTTTGTTTAATTTTTCTGTATCTTTTACAAAAAAATTTGAAAAAAAATGAGCTAAAGTAGAGAGAAAAGACTATATCAAATAGCAGTGTCATAGAAACCTTCTCATTATATTTGAGTTAAGGCCTGAATAATGAGCAGAAGGAAGCCACATAAATGTTACGGGAGAAAGATTCTCAGGCAAAGAGAATAGTAAGTGTAAAGGCTCCCAGGGAGAGGCAACCTTGACATGTTATCAGAACAGAAAGAAGAGCTGTGTGGCTTGAGTGATATAAGTGAATGGAAGAGTCAGAGAAGATGAGATTGCAGGCAAATGAGGTAGAAACTCATAGGGCACATAAGAAGTTTGGATTTTACTCTAAGTGAAAATGTGGAAATGCTGAAAACTTTTAAGCATAGGAATGACCTGAGGGCACATCAATGCAAGATGATCACCATAGGAAGACTATCTGAATTTACTTATATTATTCTATGTTGAAGATCTTAGTATAGCATCTGACACTTCAGTCAATGTATCACTGCCCCGTGTATAGTCCTGAGACTCATAGGACAAAACTTGACTTTTTTCTATCACATCAATGAAAATATATCTCTTAGGATTAAACACACCCTAATAAAGGAGATCAGTCCTGGGTGTTCATTGGAAGGACTGATGCTGAGGCTGAAACTCCAATACTTTGACCACCTCATTCGAAGAGTTGACTCATTGGAAAAGACCCTGATCCTGGGAGGGATTGAGGGCAGGAGGAGAAGGGGACAACAGAGGATGAGATGGCTGGATGGCATCACCACTCAATGGACATGAGTTTGGTTAAACTCCGGGAGTTGGTGATGGACAGGGAGGCCTGGCGTGCTGCGATTCATGGGGTCGCAAGGAGTCGGACATGACTGAGCGACTGAACTGAACTGAACTGAATCAAGGACTTAAGGATCTATACACAAAACCAGAATGTCTATATTCAGTAAGACCCTTATATACAAATGAGGTTCTTTAAGTCTAATTTGTTTTTAAGTCCAACAAAGTTAGTTTAGGTACCCAACTAACACAAGCAGCTATATAGGACTGTACTGTAATAGGTTTATAATACTTTTCAAGCAATACATACATAAAAAACACACACAAAAAGTATATATTTTAAATCTTACAGTACAGTACCTTGAAAAGTACAGTAGTAGAGCACAACAGCTGGTATACAGGGACCGGCACTCACGTTCACAGTTTTGAAATTTCCCAACTTGAAGGTTCGTATGTAGGAGACTTATTGTACTAATCTGTAATAAGTTATCAGAGTCCAGGAAATTCAATGTCCTTTGGCTACAACCTCCAACATTTCTCTCCACTTTGCTAAAGACTCTGGAATAGTACAAGTCCACTGACTAAAACCGTATCTCCTCAGGAAAGTGCTCAGATGAGCTTACAAGCCAAAGGGGCTTATGACACTCTCCCATGGCCATGTGCTCACAACTAGCAACCCATCTTCTAAGGGAAATAGTCCTTCTCTGGCTCTCATATATTTGATCAGATGATCAAGAAGTTTGCTAACTTGGGAGCCATTTTGCTTCTTTTTTTTTTTTCTAATTTTATTTTATTTTTAAACTTTACATAATTGTATTAGTTTTGTCAAATATCATAATGAATCCGCCACAGGTATACATGTGTTCCCCATCCCGAACCCTCCTCCCTCCTCCCTCCCCATACCATCCCTCTGGGCCGTCCAGTGCACCAGCCCCAAGCATCCAGCATCGTGCATCGAACCTGGACTGGCAACTCATTTCCTACATGATATTTTACATGTTTCAATGCCATTCTCCCAAATCTTCCCACCCTCTCCCTCTCCCACAGAGTCCATAAGACTGTTCTATACATCAGTGTCTCTTTTGCTGTCTTGTATACAGAGTTATTGTTACCATCTTTCTAAATTCCATATATATGCGTTAGTATACTGTATTGATGTTTTTCCTTCTGGCTTACTTCACTCTGTATAATAGGCTCCAGTTTCATCCACCTCATTAGAACTGATTCAAATGTATTCTTTTTAATGGCTGAGTAATACTCCATTGTGTATATGTACCACAGCTTTCTTATCCATTCATCTGCTGATGGACATCTAGGTTGCTTCCATGTCCTGGCTATTATAAACAGTGCTGCGATGAACATTGGGGTACACGTGTCTCTTTCCCTTCTGGTTTCCTCAGTGTGTATGCCTAGCAGTGGGATTGCTGGATCATAAGGCAGTTCTATTTCCAGTTTTTTAAGGAATCTCCACACTGTTCTCCATAGTGGCTGTACTAGGTTGCATTCCCACCAACAGTGTAAGAGGGTTCCCTTTTCTCCACACCCTCTCCAGCATTTATTATTTGTAGACTTTTGGATCACAGCCATTCTGACTGGTGTAAAATGGTACCTCATAGTGGTTTTGATTTGCATTTCTCTGATAATGAGTGATGTTGAGCATCCTTTCATGTGTTTGTTAGCCATCTGTATGTCTTCTTTGGAGAAATGTCTATTTAGTTCTTTGGCCCATTTTTTGATTGGGTCATTTATTTTTCTGGAGTTGAGCTGTAGGAGTTGCTTCTATATTTTTGAGATTAGTTGTTTGTCGGTTGCTTCATTTGCTATTATTTTCTCCCATTCTGAAGGCTGTCTTTTCACCTTGCTAATAGTTTCCTTTGATGTGCAGAAGCTTTTAAGGTTAATTAGGTCCCATTTGTTTATTTTTGCTTTTATTTCCAATATTCTGGGAGGTGGGTCATAGAGGATCCTGCTGTGATGTATGTCAGAGAGTGTTTTGCCTATGTTCTCCTCTAGGAGTTTTATAGTTTCTGGTCTTACGTTTAGATCTTTAATCCATTTTGAGTTTATTTTTGTGTATCGTGTTAGAAAGTGGTCCAGTTTCATTCTTTTACAAGTGGTTGACCAGATTTCCCAGCACCACTTGTTAAAGAGATTGTCTTTAATCCATTGTATATTCTTGCCTCCTTTGTCAAAGATAAGGTGTCCATATGTGCGTGGATTTATCTCTGGGCTTTCTATTTTATTCCATTGATCAATATTTCTGTCTTTGTGCCAGTACCATACTTTCTTGATAACTGTGGCTTTGTAGTAGAGCCTGAAGTCAGGTAGGTTGATTCCTCCAGTTCCATTCTTCTTTCTCAAGATCGCTTTGGCTATTCGAGGTTTTTTGTATTTCCATACAAATTGTGAAATTATTTGTTCTAGCTCTGTGAAGAATACTGTTGGTAGCTTGATAGGGATTGCGTTGAATCTATAAATTGCTTTGGGTAGTATACTCATTTTCACTATATTGATTCTTCCAATCCATGAACATGGTATATTTCTCCATCTATTAGTGTCCTCTTTGATTTCTTTCACCAGTGTTTTATAGTTTTCTATATATAGGTCTTTAGTTTCTTTAGGTAGATATATTCCTAAGTATTTTATTCTTTCCGTTGCAATGGTGAATGGAATTGTTTCCTTAATTTCTCTTTCTGTTTTCTCATTATTAGTGTATAGGAATGCAAGGGATTTCTGTGTGTTGATTTTATATCCTGCAACTTTACTATAGTCATTGATTATTTCTAGTAATTTTCTGGTGGACTCTTTAGGGTTTTCTATGTAGAGGATCATGTCATCTGCAAATAGTGAGAGTTTTACTTCTTCTTTTCCAATTTGGATTCCTTTTATTTCTTTTTCTGCTCTGATTGCTGTGGCCAAAACTTCCAAAACTATGTTGAATAGTAATGGTGAAAGTGGGCACCCTTGTCTTGTTCCTGACTTTAGAGGAAATGCTTTCAATTTTTCACCATTGAGGATAATGTTTGCTGTGGGTTTGTCATATATAGCTTTTATTATGTTGAGGTATGTTCCTTCTATTCCTGCTTTCTGGAGAGTTTTT
This sequence comes from Bos javanicus, assembly GCF_032452875.1. Lineage (NCBI taxonomy): Eukaryota > Metazoa > Chordata > Mammalia > Artiodactyla > Bovidae > Bos > Bos javanicus. The sequence continues at coordinate 93,874,296 of NC_083872.1, forward strand.
ATCATAAATGGATGTTGAATTTTGTCAAAGGCTTTCTCTGCATCTATTGAGATAATCATATGGTTTTTATTTTTCAATTTGTTAATGTGGTGTATTACATTGATTGATTTGCGGATATTGAAGAATCCTTGCATCCTTGGGATAAAGCCCACTTGATCATGGTGTATGATCTTTTTAATGCGTTGCTGGATTCTGATTGCTAGAATTTTGTTAAGGATTTTTGCATCTATGTTCATCAGTGATATTGGCCTGTAGTTTTCTTTTTTTGTGGCATCTTTGTCAGGTTTTGGTATTAGGGTGATGGTGGCCTCATAGAATGAGTTTGGAAGTTTACCTTCCTCTGCAATTTTCTGGAAGAGTTTGAGCAGGATAGGTGTGAGCTCTTCTCTAAATTTTTGGTAGAATTCAGCTGTGAAGCCGTCTGGACCAGGGCTTTTGTTTGCTGGAAGATTTTTGATTACAGTTTCAATTTCCATGCTTGTGATGGGTCTGTTAAGATTTTCTATTTCTTCCTGGTCCAATTTTGGAAAGTTGTACTTTTCTAAGAATTTGTCCATTTCTTCCACGTTGTCCATTTTATTGGCATATAATTGTTGATAGTAGTCTCTTATGATCCTTTGTATTTCTGTGTTGTCTGTTGTGATCTCTCCATTTTCGTTTCTAATTTTGTTGATTTGATTTTTCTCCCTTTGTTTCTTGATGAGTCTGGCTAATGGTTTGTCAATTTTATTTATCCTTTCAAAGAACCAGCTTTTGGTTTTGTTGATTTTTGCTATGGTCTCTTTTGTTTCTTTTGCATTTATTTCTGCTCTAATTTTTAAGATTTCTTTCCTTCTACTAACCCTGGGGTTCTTCATTTCTTCCTTTTCTAGTTGCTTTAGGTGTAAAGTTAGGTTATTTATTTGACTTTTTTCTTGTTTCTTGAGGTGTGCTTCTTATCCCATGACTTTGAATATCTATCCTTGGGGTACATATTGATCTTTCAGTGTAAATCCAACTTCATTCACATCTAGATTCTTTGGGGTTCATCCCGAGGGACACAGCCAAAATTGATAGCAAATGGAACAAGGAGAATGTAGAGGTAAGTCAAATAATCAATAAAAGGAGTGTAGGGACCTCCCTGCTGGTCCAGTGGTTAAAACTCCTCACTCCCAATGCAGGGGACAAGGGATCGATCCCCAGTCAAGGAACTAAGATCCCACATGCTGCACTGTACAGCCAAAATTAAATAAACAAATAAAAAGTTTAAAAAAGGACTGACTCCCTGACTTTCTGACTCCCAAAGAGTAGGCATATTCACTAATGGAAGTTATGGCATCTTTAGAAGTGATTGGCAACTTGACTTTCATCCCCTTAGGAATCTATTCTTGCAGACTTTGACTCTCTCAGCCTTGCCTCAGTGATATTGATTGATATTGATCGCAGTCAAAAGGCTTGGCCCCGACCCGTTCCAGACCTTCAAGGACAAATCCACTCAAGGAAACCATTCTTGGCCTGCTTTCTTCCTCACTGTGATTTCTATCTGCATGAAACCCCTGTGAATCCATTCTATTGCCTCTATCATGTTCCAGATTTATTCTTACCTCAAACTTTATGACGGGAACTCCTAGGATTTCAGATTGGGAACCATGTGAATCCCCTTACCCAGATTTACAGATGCAAAACCAGAGCCCGAAAGGTTAAACAGCTTGCCAAACTGAAGATTCAGTTCATGGCACAGACAGAACCAACACTCAGGTCTCCTGATATCAAGTTGAATATCCTTGGCGGCTCAGATGTAAAGAATCTGCCTGCAATGCTGGTGATCCAGGTTTGATCTCTGGGTCAGGAAGATCCCCTGGAGAAGGAAATGGCAACCCATTCCAGTATTCTTGTCTGGAGAATTCCATATACAGAGGAGCCTGGTGAGCTACAGTCCATGGGGCCCAAAGAGTTGCACACAACTGAGCAACTAACACACACACACACACACACATCTTTTCCATAAAATTTTACAAATGTTACCAGCTCACTCAGGGCTATGCTAGGTGCCTGTATCATCAATTTAACTTGAGGGTTTATGGCTGATAATAACTTGGTATGTTTTTTCTCTTAGGTAACAGTTTTACTTAATGAAAAGACTAATTCAGGGAACATGATAGTTAAAGAGACAGTAGTTTGAGACAAGATGTACTAGATATTTCAGATTCTTCTGTGTGAAAGGCTGTGACCTATAGCCTGGGCTAAAGAGCCAGCCCAATGAACCCCATAAACCAGAACTGATTGAATCAGTGCTGACCACTGCCACTCAAGTGGGTCAGAAACTAATAATAAAGCCTGGCATTTAAAACAAAATGAGTGATTAAAATTCTCCTTTTTAGAAATTTGTATTGAGAAGTACAGAGAGAACAAGAGTAAGCAATAAGGGCTAAAACTACAAATAAGTAAGGAGAGTTCCTCAAGTTCATGAAAAAGTAAAGTTACAAGGGAGATGAGTATGGTGAGTAACTATGAGTAAGATGCAGAAGTAGAAATTATGAGTAGGCAAAGGACATAAGTATATATATTTATATATACATACACACATGAAAGAATCACCTATTTGATAATTACTCAGAGAGACACAAATACGCAGAATCTTAATCATTGCTCCCTGGGAAGAAGAGTAGATGAGTCACAAACACTTGTCCTGAGGATGCTGGAGACAGTTATGCATACATCTGGTATTTAACTCTATTTCTCTCTGAGTTCTGGCTGTCAGGCCATATGACTGAGTGGCTATTCCTGGATTCTCATGAAATTATTTCCAAGTATATAATTTTAATGTTGTAATACATAAATAACTCAGAAGAATGTCTATTCTTTCTATGAACAGCGTGTAACTAAAATTTAACGGAATGAGTTCACCTCAGTGCTGTATGCACATCGCCCTCACTAGAAAGTGCTGTTTTATTCATGTAATAGATGAACTATTTCAGAAAATCCAGTGATGTTGGACATGGTTTCTGTCTACCTCATACCATATCAAGGGATTAGACTTGAATGGACTTTGAGTTTTGCCTTGTTATATTGTACAAAGATTTCATATTCTCTGGTGGCTCAGATGGTAAAGAATACACCTGTAATGCAGGAGACCCAGTTTTGATCCCTGGATCAGGAAGATCCCCTGGCAAAGGAAATGGCAACCCACTCCAGCATTCTTGCATGGAAAATCCCATGGACAGAGAAGCCTGGTGGGCTACAGTCCATGGAGTAAAAGATCAGAAGATAATTTGAAATAATCAACATTTTACAGCTTAAAGATGATTTGACATTGTTTAACGGTGGCAAGAATACACAGAAGAACTGTACAAAAAAGATCTTCACAACCCAGATAATCACGATGGTGTGATCACTGACCTAGAGCCACATATCCTGGAATGTGAAGTCAAGTGGGCCTTAGAAAGCATCACTACGAACAAAGCTGGTGGAGGTGATGGAATTCCAGTTGAGCTATTTCAAATTCTGAAGGATGATGCTGTGAAAGTGCTGCACTCAATATGCCAGCAAATTTGGAAAACTCAGCAGTGGCCACAGGACTGGAAAAAGTCAGTTTTCATTCCAATCCCAAAGAAAGGCAATGCCAAAGAATGCTCAAACTACTACACAATTGCACTCATCTCACACACTAGTAAAGTAATGCTCAAAATTCTCCAAGCCAGGCTTCAGCAATACGTGAACTATGAACTTCCAGATGTTCAAGCTGGTTTTAGAAAAGGCAGAGGAATCAGAGACCAAATTGCCAACATCCTTTGGGTAATTGAAAAAGCAAGAAAGTTCCAGGAAAACATCTATTTCTGCTTTATTGACTATGCCAAAGCCTTTGACTGTGTGGACCACAATAAACTGTGGAAAATTCTTCAAGAGATGGGAATACCAAACTACCTGACCTGCCTCTTGAGAAACCTATATGCAGGTCAGGAAGCAATAGTTCGAACTGGACATGGAACAGACTGGTTCCAAATAGAAAAAGGAGTACATCAAGGCTGTGTATTGTCACTCTGCTTATTTAACTTATATGCAAAGTATATCATGAGAAACGCTGGGCTGGAAGAAGCACATGCTGGAAACAAGATTGCCAGGAGAAATATCAATCACTTCAGATATGCAGATGACACCACCCTTATGGCAGAAAGTGAAGAGGAACTAAAAAACCTCTTGATGAAAGTGAAAGAGAAGAGTGAAAAGTTGGCTTAAAGCTCCACATTCAGAAAATGAAGATCATGGCATCTGGTCCCATCATTTCATGGGAAATAGATGGGGAAACAGTGAAACAATGTCAGACTTTATTTCTTGGGGCTTCAAAATCACTGCAGATGGTGATTGCAGCCATGAGATTAAAAGACCCCTACTCCTTGGAAGTAAAGTTCTGACCAACCTAGATAGCATATTAAAAAGCAGAGACATTACTTTGCTAACAAAGGTCCATCTAGTCAAGGCTATGGTTTTTCCAGTGGTCATGTATGGATGTGAGATTTGGACTGTGAAGAAAGCTGAGTGCCGAAGAATTGATGCTTTTGAACTGTGGTGTTGGAGAAGACTCTTGAGAGTCCCTTGGACTTCAAGGAGATCCAAGCAGTCCATCCTAAAGAAGATCAGTCTTGGGTGTTCATTGGAAGGACTGATGCTAAAGCTGAAACTCCAATACTTTAGCCACCTCATGCGAAAAGCTGACTCATTGGAAAAGACTGTGATGCTGGGAGGGATTGGCGGCAGGAGGAGAAGGGGATGACAGAAGATGAGATGACTGGATGGCATCACGGAATTGCCGGACATGAGTTTGGGTAAACTCCGGGAGTTGGTGATGGACAGGGAAGCCTGGCGTGCTGGGATCATGGGATTGCAGAGTCAGACATGACTGAGGGACTGAACTGGACTGAACTGTTCTAAGGTATGCCAGTGAATCAAAAGTTCAACAGGAAAAGTACCATTAGTACTAGATGACTAATTGCTGTCTTTTCCAACTCAGAAACCTGTTGCGATTTAAAATTTTAGAAGTTCAATCTGTAGATTTTTTATGAAATACACCTATTCTTGTCCAGAAATGAGATTATTCTATGAAAATATGTTTATTGAAATTTCTTATTGCTACAAAGTTCAGATTTATCACAAACCCCACCCATCACCCATGTCCACATCCTTCACCGTGTATGTTCTTGGTGTGTACTTCCAAGTACACAGTACTTCTGGACTCTGCATACGGTCCAGAGGCAGAGGATAGAAGTAGTTAGAGGGGAAAAAGGAGAACTAGTCATGACTTTAGCTGTACACTGATAAAGTTGTAGATTATTCTGTCTTTTTTAAAAAATAAACTTTGACCAGAAACCATGACAGTTCTTGAAATCCAAGTAGCTTTAATTGTTTCTAAATAAAAATTCAGAATGACATAAATACTGAATGGCTCTTGGGCAATGTGTCACTGCAGGTTAAATACATTTTGCCCTGGAGGCTGTAGTTCATAGGGACTGAAATTGGTGATCCCAGCTAGTCCAGAGTGGATATTAACATACATCACCTAACTGTCTCCAAATGTGACCCTATTTCACTATCAGTGTCTCTGTCTGCAGGAAATTGTTGCCAGTGAGAGAAAAAAGGGTGGAGGAGAGATGTGAGGGCCCTGTGGTTGTGGGAAGGGCACACTAACAAGACTGAAAAACTGGAAGCTTCCCCTGATCTACTCTTTGCACTCTCTCTCTTTTTTAAGAATAGGAATAAGAAATAGCATCTCCTTTCTTAGCCTAAAGGGAGCATAAAGAACAACCTCCTCTAGGAATGCTAGGACATTTCCATTTTTCTCTCTAGTATTCTGATATTTTGTTCCTAGAGAGGAAGGAAAATTGCCTATAGGGGTTTTTTTTTTAAGTTTATAAAACCAGCATTTACCCATTATTGCCAAATTTAGCTCCTTGAAAACTGAGAGAAAAGAAAAAAAAAATTGGCATAGGTATCTGAAAGAAGACTAGGTAGAGAACATTCTAATCCTCTAGGAGCCAAACAAAATCTATGTTTCTGTACTATTAAGTATAGTATAAAAAGGCAAAGTCATGGGCATTAGCCCCACCGGGGCCAGTTAGCTGGGCTCACGTTCAAGGCCACAGAATATATATCTAACTTTGCTGCTGGCAGTTAATTATATCAATGACCATCAGGAGGAATAGAAGAGTGTCTTCTAGTGCCTATTTTAACTTTGTCTAACTCTTTCAGCTTGGCTGGTATCATTGTCAAAAAATAAAAATAAATTGGAAGTAATTTTACAATCATATCAATATTAAATGTAGACATATTTATGAGCTGCTATACAGACACAGCTTTTGTAAAATACAACTAGGTGTCTCTTTTGTAGATGAGATTTTAGTATTTTATTTATCCAAAACTAAAATCAAATAGTCTGCTTCAGTCTCATGGTTCATACTGTGGTTTTCCTCATTGTAGCATTCTCCGCAACAGCAATAACAGAAAGCTTATAAATGTCATATTAAATAATCATGAGAATTTTTAAAAGTCCTGACAATTGTTTTTGCTTCCCCTTTCTATATTATATTATGGGTAAATATTCATTTTTAACTTTTCTTGAACAAAACCTTCATTTTTAGAACAGGAAGAAATACTGAAGCTTTGGCATATTTTCATTGTTTTTATATAATAAGATATAAAATGATTTTACAGTGTTATAAAAACACTAGAATTTCAGGGTTAAGCAAAAATATCTTAAAAATATTATAAGAGAAACACTGTGCTATTCACAAGGGAATGTTTAATATATGTTTTTAAAATACACATATTGGAAATGGAAAACCAAGATTTGCATACTGATAAGGTGATGGGTGGTGATACCAACTGTTGAATCAACTGAGTAAAGATAAACACGACACAATATTGCAATGTGTTCAAACATAGTTTTCTGTTTCATCTTTATTTTTGAACAAATTTTAAAACAGTTTGCTAATTACTATTTGGTGAAACTGTCTTGACAATAGACTCTTAAAGGTTGTAAGAAAAAGGTATTTCCTTCTGTCCTTCCTTCCCTCCTTCCTTCTTCCCTCTCTCCCTCATCCCGTTTGTTCCCTCTCTTTTCCTCCTTCTCTCCTGCCTCTCTTCAATGTTTAAATATGTTCAGATCCCATGTTGTATCTGCAGATTAAAGCAGAAAATTCTAGAAGACTGAGAGAAGTCTGCTGAAAATTAACAGAGTCTGCTGACTGCTCTGGAAGTCAGCAAGAAGCCAGGAGTATTCAAGTTTCTTTAAGGTTCATGAGAGAAAATAAAACTAACATTTATTGAGGACATACCATGTGTCCACACTGTTCTAAGCTCTTTACATAGATTATCCTATTTAAGTTTCATAAAACTTCACTTTCTATTCTTGAAGAAATTGAGGCTCCAGAGAAGTATAATAACTAGTTCAGAAGTTTAGACAGATAATTTATTATAGAGTCAAAATTCATTTCTTTATACTTCTCCTTTGTGAGCAGGTTTGACACAAAACTCTGAATCATTCCTACCTAAGCGTTTCCAAGTTGAGAATTCTGGAGACAGGGTGTACAGTTTAAAGCAGTGACTTTTATCTTTGTTCCCATAAGGTGTATTTCAGGCATGAGAGACACAGTCAGCACAATTGACTGGAGAAGATAACATGATCACGTAAGCAGATAATGTAATGGGAACACACCCAGACATGAATGTATATATCAGTTCAGTTCAGTTGCATCTGACTCTTTGAGACCCCATGGACTGCAGCATGCCAGGCTTCCCTGTCCATCACTAACTCCAAGAGCTTAACCAAACTCATGTCCATCAAGTCTGTGATGCCAACCAACCATCTAGTCCTCTGTCGTCACCTTCTCCTCCCACCTTCAATCTTCCCCAGCATCAGGGTGTTTTCAAATGAGTCAGTTCTTCATATCAGGGGGCCAAAGTATTGAAGTTTCAGCTTCAGCATCAGTCCTTCCAATGAATATTCAGGACTAACTTCCTTTAGGATGGACTGGTTGGATCTCTTTGCTGTCCAAGAGACTCTAGAGAGTCTTCTCCAACACTGCAGATCAAAAGCATTGATTCTTCAGCACTCAGCTTTCTTTATAGTCCAACTCTCACATCCACATATAACTACTGGAAAAACCATAGCTTTGACTAGATGAACATTTGTTGGGAAAGTAATATCTCAGCTTTTTAATATGCTGTCTAGGGTTGTCATAGCTTTTCTTCCAAGGAGCAAGCATCTTTTAATTTCATGGCTGCAGTCACCATCTGCAATGATTTTGGAGTCCCCAAAAGTAAAGTCTTTCACTGTTTCCACTGTTTCCCCATCTTTTGTCATGAAGTGATGGGATCAGATGCTATGACTTAGTTTTCTGAATGTTGAGTTTTAAGCCAACTTTTTCACTCTCCTCTTTCACTTTCATAAAGAGGCTCTTTAGTTTCTCTTCACTTTCTTCCATAAGAGTGGTGTCATCTGCATATCTGAGGTTATTAATATTTCTCCTGGCAATCTTGATTCCAACTTGTGTTTCATCCAGTCCAGCATTTCTCATGATGTACTCTGCATATAAGTTAAATGAACAGGGTGAGAATATACAGCCTTGATGTACTCCTTTCCAGATTTGGAACCAGTCTGTTGTTCCATGTCCAGTTCTAACTGTTGCTTCTTGACCTGCATACAGATTTCTCAAGAGGCAGGTCAGGTGGTCTGATATTCCCATCTCTTGAAGAATTTTCCACAGTTTGTTGTGATCCACACAGTCAAAGGTTTTGGCATAGTCAATAAAGCAGATGTTTTACTGGAATTTTTGCTTTTACAATGATCCAATGGATGTTGGCAATTTGATCTCTGGTTTCTCTGCCTCTTCTAAATCCAGCTTGAACATCTGGAAGTTCACGGTTCACGTATTGCTGAAGCCTGGCTTGGAGAATTTTGAGCATTACTTTACTAACGTGTGCTGCTGCTGCTAAGTCGCTTCAGTTGTGTCCAACTCTGTGCGACCCCATATACAGCAGCCCACCAGGCTACCCCGTCCCTGGGATTCTCCAGGCAAGAACACTGGGAGTGGGTTGCCATTTCCTTCTCCAATGCATGAAAGTGAAAAGTGAAAGTGAAGTCGCTCAGTCATGTACGACTGGCATGTGAGATGAGTGCAATTGTGTGGTAGTTTGAATATTCTTTGACATTGCCTTTCTTAGGGATTGGAATGAAAATTGACTTTTCCAGTCCTGTGGCCACTGCTGAGTTTTCCAAATTTGCTGGCATATGGAATGCAGCACTTTCATAGCATCATCTTTTGGGATTTGAAATAGCTCAACTGGAATTCCATCACCTCCACTAGCTTTGCTCACAGTGATGCTTCCTAAGGCCCACTTGACTTCACATTCCAGGATGTCTGGCTCTAGGTGAGTGATCACACCATCATGGTTATCTGGGTCATGAAGATCTTTTTTGTATAGTTCTGTGTATTCTTGCCACCTCTTCTTAATATCTTCTGCTGCTGTTTGGTCCATACCATTTCTATCCTTTATTGAGCCCATCTTTGCATGAAATGTTCCCTTGGTATCTCTAATTTTCTTGAAGAATCTCTAGTCTTTCCCATTTTATTGTTGTCCATTCTATTGTATGTATGTGTATGTATATATATATATATATATATATATATATATATATATATATATATATTGTATGTATGTGTGTGTGTATATATATATATATATATTTAAGAGTCAGTATGTAATGTCCACCATCTGTCTGGTTTACTCACTCTGGAGATTCATAGATCTTGACAATGGTTGTCAATTGGGGTCCAGCCAGCTTATACATCTAACTCAAACAGTACCTAATGGGGCTCTTGAGCTCTAAAATTGTGAATGACTTGCTTTTCTGGTAGCTCAGATGGTAAGGACTCTGCGCACAATCCAACCCAATCCAACCTGGGTTGGATCCTGGGTTGGGAAGATCCCCTGGAGAAAAGAATGACTACTCACTCTGGTATTCTTGTCTGGTTCAGAATTCCATGGGCAGAGGAACCTGGCGGGCTGCAGTCAATGGGGTTGCAAAAAGTTGGACACTTTTAGTAACTAATACCCAAAGTTACACTATGAAACAAACTATAAGATTTCCCAAACTCTTCTTGTGGCTGAACATCTGAGACTCTATAAGTTTTAATGTTCAGAAGCAAGAAATCCAAGATTGATGGTCATATGATAAGAGTGGTAAGAAGAGGAAGGATGCGTAAAAGAAAGACGAAAAGGAGAAAGAAATAGAGCAATGTAAAAAAAATATGGTGATCCCCTAGAATTCCATTCCTTGTACATTCATAGCACTTCTTTCCTTCCCATGGAAGTGGGAAGAAGGGTTACAATAATTAATTGTTATATTTCATGATTAATTCTGTCTTAAAGCAATGAATAAAACTGGCAATATTATGTTTTTTTCAGCAATCTTCAGAAAGGGTTAATCTACATTTTCTCTGAAAGGAACAGTGATGTTTAAGCCAAATGGTTTTTAAAAAGCAGACAACAAAAAATAGCTTCAGTAATTCATATTAATTTAAGTCCTATGGTTAATGAGGCAAATGGAGTGCTCTCAGAGGGGAATAAAAGCATAGAGCAGCAGCATCAAGAATCTTCAAACCACTATTGGCAAAAGATACTGTAAGTCCAAAATACCCCCTAACCACCTACTATTCATTCTTTACACTCGGGAAAAACTTAATATCATTCTAATTTTGCAGATGGTAGCTAAAACAGTGCCTATACAATTATAACACAAACAAGCAACTGCTTTTATTTTTTGTTGTTATGGTTCTTAGCCTTCATGTTGTTAGTCTTCTTAGCCATCCAATTTGTCTGAAATGTACACTGTATTAAACTTCTACTCATTTGATCAGGCATAGAAGTAGTGAGACTATGATCAGCTTATACAGTCCAACAGTTAAATTGTTGTCAGGCTAAAGATATATCAAAGTTGAAAAGCAAATCAGGGATTGGATTACCAAATAGAATGATGAATAGTCAGTCTGAATTGTTTAGAAAGATGATTGATTCTTCAGAGATCAATCTCTTAAAGTCTAAATACATGTTCATTTTACCAACATTAATTAGACAATGGCTATGTAGCATTTTGGAGAAGGCAATGGCAACCCACTCCAGTGCTCTTGCCTGGAAAATCCCATCAGAGGAGCCTGGTAGGCTGAAGTCCATGGGGTCGCTAAGAGTCGGACACGACTGAGCAACTTCACTTTCACTTTTCACTTCCATGCATTGGAGAAGGAAATGGCAACGCACTCCAGTGTTCTTGCCTGGAGAATCCCAGGGACGGGGGAGCCTGGTGGGCTGCCGTCTGTGGGGTTGCACAGAGCCGGACATGACTGAAGTGACTTAGCAGCACTAGCATGTAACATATGTTAAGTACTATCTCAGGCACTAGGTATAGGAAAAAGAATACAACTTTCCTTTTGGTTTCTAAAATTCGCCATCACTATTCCCTTGGATTTAATATAATAACACAACCTACTCTAGTAGCACCATACTTTGCCGAAAGAAGCAGGAGAGGAAGGAGAATTTAGCTTCTTAAGGAGAAGTTCTTTTTTGAGCTGAGTTTTAATGAATGAGGAAAAAGGAAGGTAAGAGTGCATTCATTCACTCATTCACCAGGTATGTACTGAGGATCCACTGAGTACCAAGAATTTCGTGGTATATTAAGAATGTAATGATGATCAAGATATGTCATCTGCCCTTAGGTTGATTATAGTCTGGTGTGGACTCCAAGTATGTAAAGACCTCACTTTGCCCCAAACACACACACACACACACACACACACACACATACAGAAAAGACCCCATAGACTGTGCCCACCAGGCTCCTCTGTCCATGAGGATTCTCCAGGCAAGAATACCAAAGTGGGTTGCCATGTCTTCCTCCAGGGGAATCTTCCTAACCCAGGGATCAAACCCGGGTCTCCCACATTGAAGGCAAATTCTTTACAGTCTGAGCCACGAGGGAAGCCCAAGAATACTGAAGGAAGTAGCCTATCCCTTCTCCAGGGGATCTTCCCAACCCAGGAACTGAACTGGAGCCTCCTGCATTATAGGCAGATTCTTTACCAGCTGAGCTACCAGGGAAGCCCCAAGTTAATTAATTCAAGGAACGGTAAATAATTTGATGTGGCTGCAGCACAGGGTATGGGGAAAATGTGAATACCTAATCCTGTGCTCTCTTCTCTTTTCCTACAGCTCATTGTCACTGCCCCTGCCCTTGCTGCTTCATTCTGGGGTTGATTATTTTCCATCACACTATTTTGTCACTTTATCCTAATAGGCCTTTTTACCTGCAATTTCACTGACTTCCAAACACCACCATATAATTCTACTTCAAAGACTCTCATTGTTTCAGGACAAGTTCAGTTCAGTTCAGTCACTCATTCGTGTCCGACGCTTTGCAACCCCATGAATTGCAGCATGCCAGGCCTCCCTGTCCATCATCAACTCCTGGAGTTCACTCACACTCACATCCATCAAGTCAGTGGTGCCATCCAGCCATCTCATCCTCTGTCATCCCCTTCTCCTCCTGCCCCAATCCCTCCCAGCGTCAGAATCTTTTCCAATGAGTCAACTCTTTGCATGAGGTGGCCAAAGTACTGGAGTTTCAGCCTCAACATCTCTCCTTCCAAAGAACACCCAGGACTGATCTCCTTTAGAATGGACTGGTTGGATCTCCTTGCAGTCCTAGGGACTCTCAAGAGTCTTCTCCAACACCACAGTTCAAAAGCATCAATTCTTTGGTGTTCAGCTTTCTTCACAGTCCAACTCTCACATCCATACACGACTACTGGAAAAACCATAGCCTTGACTAGACGGACCTTCATTGGCAAAGTAATGTCTCTGCTTTTCAATATGCTATCTAGGTTGGTCATAACTTTACTTCCAAGGAGTAAGCATCTTTTAATTTCATGGCTGCAGTCACCATCCACAGTGATTTTGAAGCCCCCAAAAATAAAGTCTGACACTGTTTCCACTGTTTCCCCAACAAAGTCCTCCATAAAACAGTCAGAGCCTTTCACAAACTAGCCCCACTCATTTACCCAGGCCTCCCTCCCCACCCCCACTGCCTTTCTTTGCATCTGCTGCCTTTTCTGTACCAACTGCATTGGCCCAGTGATATCTTCCTCCTTAAATCTCCAAGCTTTTGTATACTCAGTTTCCTGTATCTGGACTGCTCTTACTTCTTTCTGCATCTAGGGAAGCCTCCTCATCTTTGAGGACTGTCTCCTTTAGGACACTTCTCTGACTCTCCCAGCCCACATAGATGCCCCTCCTAATGCTGTTGTTGTTTGGTCACTAAGTCGTGTCCAACATTTTTTCAATCCCATGGGCTATAGCCCACCAGACTCCTCTGTCCATGGGACTTCCTAGGCAAGAATACTAAAGTGGATTGCCATTTCCTTCTCCAAGGGATCTTCCTGACCCAGGAATCAAACCCACATCTTCTGCATTGGCAGGCAGATTCTTTACCACTGAGCCACCAGTAAAGTCCACCTCTTCTATGGACTCCCATAAGTCTACAGCTGCTGTACAGAAGTCCATGTTGTATCATTTTCACTGCTGTGTTTACTTCATTGGGTCTGAAGCCCCTGAAAAATAAGAACCATATTTTTGGTTTTAGCACCATCAACATCTTATACCATGTCTGATAATAGTAACTCTTCAAATATTTTTGTTTAGTGAATGAATGGTTGATTCAAGTGTTTGATTCAAGTATTTTAGATGGTGTGCTAACATTTTATCCTCTACATCATTGGTCAATAAATTAAAAAGTAGCCTTTTCTCTTAAAGGGTCAGAGAGTAAATATTTCAAGCTTGGTTTCTGTTACAACTGTTCAACTTGGTCTTAGTGGCACACAAAAAAAAGCCATAGACAACATGTAAATGAAGGGACACAGACATGTTCCAATAAAATTTTGTTTAGAGAAATAAATGACCAGCCTGGAGGCTTCACTTAATAACCTTTCTTCTATACCATAAGTCACAGACATATCCTGTAGATCAGATCTGCGGCAAAAACACATCGTTGTTGTTATTGTTGTTGTTGAGAGACAGTTCTCCGTGGCGTTCACATATCTGTGTACATCACGCAAGCAGAGGCACTGTCATCGCTGTTTCCCCTAGCTTTACAAGGATATTTGTATAGTGAACAGAGCTGGAAGCTAGAGCCGGTGTTTCCTTCTAGGGTAGAGGACAGACAAGCAAAGTGCCCAGTATAAAATATTCAGGTTCAAGTCCAGGATTTCTCTCCTTTAACACAACCTACTATGTGTGCAGGTTTCCCATGACCCTCTTCATATCACCTTTTGGCAATTGGGCTCCAGGAACCAGGAGAGATGTTGACACTGGCTGTTTCTATGACTATGAGTAACAAAGTCCTTTATCTCTCCTGCATTCTACCAACATCTATGAAACCGTATCAGGCTAAAATGTAGGACAATAGAGCATCTGATCCCTCATAGTTCTTGACAGTTTTTCCTAAATCATCTTTTAAATAAGTACAGCCAATTATTTAAATTTGAGGGATTTTACTTTAAACAAATTTCAATTTTTGTTTTCTCTTGGTAAATGGAAATATTTGGTGATATTGGACCTACGATTCCCCATGACAACAAATGGCAAGAGCTGAGTGACAGCTGTCTCCATGGTGGCCATGCATCTCAGCTGTTTCCTGATTCAAGTTGCTTCCCTGATTTATATTCCTTTTCTGGCTCCTATGGGTCTTTGATTTTGTGACCTCTGCTCGAGGCAACAAGGTGCCATCAAATGTGTTTATTTGAGCATGGAATTGGATCTGGGCTTTAAAAAGATGACTCTGATGACAATGTGTAAATGAATTATAGAAGGAAATCTAGAATGAAACATGGGAAGAAAAGGTGATATTCCAGAAAAACATACAAAGAATGAAATGGCAAGTATAGTAGATAAAAAGGAAGTGTTTCCAAGGAATTATGAGGACTTGGTGCCATCTTGGTTATGGCTTGTGCGGTGAAGAAAACCATTGTGAATTATGCTTGTGATCCATTGGATAGTCGTGATGCCCTTAATTGAAAGTGAAGTTGGGAGGAATTTGATATAGCTTTGATGGAGAAAGGAATCCAAGGAAATGCTAAGGATCTGAAGGACCAAATGTAAGGAATCTAAAGAAGATTTACCTATAGATATTAATAAGCAGTTGAGTCCATCACCCTGGAGAAGACTGGCAGATTGCCTATGGGTGAAACTCAGGGGGATTGTGAAGCCTCAGAAAATAAATATAAATATAAAACTTGGTATCTCTGGTGACTCATGGTAAAGAATTGATCTGCAATGCAGGAGAACTGGGTTCGATCCCTGGGTGGGAAGATCCCCTGGAGAAGGAAATGACAACTCATTTCAGTATTCTTGCCTGGGAAATCCCAAGGGTAGAGGAGCCTGGTGGGCTGCAGTCCATGGGGTCGCAAAGAGTTGCACACAACTGAGAGACTAACATACATACACACACACACATACCTGTTGCCTAGTTGTCTTTCTGTTCTTCTTCTCCCTGGTGTTGATGCCTTTCATTCAACTTGAAGGGATCACTGATAACTCTTGAGTCCCTTGCACTGCAAGGAGATCCAACCAGTCCATTCTGAAGATCAATCCTGGGATTTCTTTGGAGGGAATAATGCTAAAGCTGAAACTCCAGTACTTTGGCCACCTCATGCAAAAGAGTTGACTCATTGGAAAAGACTCTGATGCTGGGAGGGATTGGGGGCAGGAGGAGAAGGGGACGACAGAGGATGAGATGGCTGGATGGTATCACTGACTCGATGGACGTGAGTCTGAGTGAACTCCAGGAGTTGGTGATGGACAGGGAGGCCTGGCGTGCTGTGATTCATGGGGTCGCAAAGAGTTGGACACAACTGAGCGACTGAACTGGACTGAACTGACTGAAGATTGGCTGGAGCTAAAGACTTGGGACTCATCTAGAAAATGGTTGAAATTACCCTCTGGAGTATGTGTATGGTAAGAAGATAAGAGAAGAGCGCTAAGAAAAAGTCACTGGAGAAACAAACACAAAATATTTTGAGGAGACAAAAACAGGAAAGTTTCAAAAAAAAAAAAAAAGTCAAGACTTCAGAATGTCAGGTAGAGTAAGGCCTGAAAAAAAGGCCATTAAATCTGGTGACTGGTAATCTAAGCAGATCTTGAAGCTAGACTTCAATGGGGTTTTTTAAAACAGGAAGATTAGGAAGTGGGGGCAGCATGAGTGAGCTATTTTTATGGGTTGTCTGAGTTTGAGGATTAAGTTGAAAGATTGGATTTTAAGAAAACTTGAGAGAGTTATTCAGGATAAGACACTCGAATATGTTTGAAATTGAAAAGTAGATACCAGAGAAAGAAAGTAATTAAAGATATTAAAATAAGGGCAAAAATTATTATGTGTGAGTACTCAGAGCATCTTTAAATTCCTATTTCTCCCCACCTCTCCAGGCCCCATTCCTCATCTCCACTCTAGCTTTATCAGCCATATTGGGGGCATTGTTGTAGAGAAGAACCAGGTAAGAGATTGAATTTGCATCAGAAAGGGTAAGAAAACAAAAAGAAAGGGTAGAAATTTACTAGAGAGAGAGAACACAGACTAAGTTTGAAGGAAAGAGAAATGTTGAAACAGAAAAATGCCCTCACCATAGGCAATTTATGGTGGGGAAGTGAAAGTCTGGAGGTAGAGAGAAAGAAGAATCAAAGTAGCAAGTAAGAATAATGGTAAATGGATTTAAAGAGTGGAACTGTGGATTTTGTTTTATTTATTTATTTGGCCACACCATGCAGCATGTAGGATCTCAGTTTCCCAGCCACAGATCGAACCTGTTTCCCCCTGTAATGGAAAAAAAAGGAGTCTTAACCACTAGACTGCCAGGGATGGCCCCAGAATTTTAAATAAGATTTCATGACTTTTGTGAAGTGAAAGGAAAGATGTGGATTTCTTTTCATTCCCTTTGTTACTAGATTGTGTTTCTTTGAGTATCATGTCATATTTAGATTGGATTCCTTGGGGCCACAGTATTTATTTGGGTTACACACAAAAAAGGCAGAGGTTATTTAATAATACAGCTCTGAGTAGGACCAGAAAGTTCTCTTCCAGAAGGTACTTCATATATTCAACACTCCAAATCCAAGCCATAGTATAGCAGCAGAGTTTAGACTGACAAGATGCACAATTCTGAAGTCAAAGGTAGAAAGGAGACACAAGTGTTGAAAAGAAGATTTACATGTCCTTTATCTCTTATTCTAAAAGCCAGGAGAATTGAAGGAAAAGAAAGATTGTGGAAAGACTGTCTTCTATGAATCACCACCTCTGGCTCCTTCCACCCTAAGCTGAGGGAAAGAGAACAAAGATTGGAAATGGGGATGTGGGTTGGGGGATGGAGGCAGAGCATCCTTGAGTGAAGCAAAGCTAACCATGAGAGAAAAATAGGAAAAATACCATTTGGCCAACTGTTCTTTTCTCTTTTCCTTCCCTTGAAACCAATCACATCGACACTCTGGTCCAACCCAAACTATTTTAGGGATTGATAAGGACAGAAGAAAAGAAAAGTTTAGAGACAGGATAAAACTCACCTCAATGCAGGAGATGCCAGGGTCTGGAAGATTCCTCACATGGCAACCCACTCCAGTATTCTTGCCTGGAGAATCCCATGGACAGAGGAGCCTGGCAGGCTACAGTCCATGCGGTCTCAAAGAGTTGGACATGACTGAAGTGATTTAACACATACACATACACAAGGAGAAAAGAAAAGAAAGGGAAAAGAGAGGATCAAACCTGAGGGGTTAAAACTCTCATTTAACTTCTCCTTCCATTTTCTTCTTCATTTTTACTTGGTACCATCCATGTCAATCTCATCCTGGAACCCCCATCTACCACAATTCTATTTGACTTGTGTCTATGTCTGCTCCTTAATGCCATACTGCTCCACCTCAAGATCCTAGAGCTGGAACCACTGGCTTGAGAAATTCCATTTTCCTCTGGCCATCTTGTAAGAAGGACTCTATAGTCTAGGACTAGATTGCAACAGGCAAGACATGCTTCTGATACTTGAAACTTAAAGTGCAGAATTCCTGTTCCCTTAGTCACATGGTTTTTGCCCTAGATTCTTTCCAATTCAGACAATACCTCCTGTAATATATGTGGAAGAGGGATAACCAAGAAAAGAGGGTGTTGCTTCTATTTCCAAGACTTCAATTAGGTTTTTAACCATTTAGTAAAACACTGTCTTTGTTTGACTTCATTGCTTTTTGATATTTACTTAAAATTTGGCATTAGCAAAGTACCACTGTGAATTGGCTTATTTTTCCCTTTTATCAATGACAAGTTTATCAATGACTCTTTTTAGTTGTATGAGGCTTTGGGGGCTACATTCATGTACCTATTTTTCATTATATTTTAATGTATACAAACTGTATAAAACAGGAAGATATTGTCTCAATGAATGTAGCTATAAAACTGTGTGGATTAAAATTTGACCATAAGAAAACATGGTTGAGGTTAAATTAAGCAAAAGGTATAATTCCACACAATTGTGCTTAATGGACAGATAATTTCAAAATTAAATTAAAATGTAAAAGCCATAGGTTCATAATTTGGGCTCAAGTCAGCCTAAGTATCTGAAAATCTTAGTAAATAATTGGATGAGTCTATGTGGGAAAAAAAAAAATGGATGATACTTTTTTATCCTGGCATAAAATCTATTCATCACCTACCAAAAAAGTTAAAAGTCCATATTCATAACATATTTGCTATCATTTGCCTGTTTGCTTCTAATTATTTTTGTATCCTGGAACCAGTTTGTCTTCTGCAATCACACAAAATAAACAGCAAAACATGGCTTTTATTTGTTCAGATTTGAGCTGTAGACATTGCTGCTCAGTAATATTAAATAAGTTATTTAATTCACTTCTGTTTAAATATTGATAAAGTTTATTATTTGTACTCCAGATTCTCCCACAACCTAGAATAATTTAGATAATTAATAGAATTTTTGATACATTTTAGAATAATTTAAATTAATATTTAATTCACAGTTCTGTTTGATATCATATAAACTAATGATAAATATGAGTATTTTGGCAACCCGTAATTCTTTAATAGCATTCTCTTATGGAGATAAAATGTTTAAATATTAATTAATTTAGTATTATCAGAACTGCATAGTTATTAGGCATTTCCAAATTTGGAAGAATTTTCATTACACAGTAACTGGGTAATGAAAAAAGAAAACCAAAAGTCCTCCTCAAGTCCTTATAGAGAGGACAGATCAAATGAAATTTTCTAATGATCTGGGGATGTTTCATAATTGAACACTTAGTAGTCATTTCCAAAATAGCAAATATAAAGCTTCATTATTGACTAGGAATTTTCAGAGTACACCCACATCTGTCTCTATACCAAATAGGTTTTCATTACTCAAGCAGCATATGGCAGTAAATGAACCAAAAAGAACATGTTGCATTATTTTTCTGCATTAAGTGCCGACATTATCTTTGCCACACTGTATGTGTGGTTTTGTGTAATAAGAATCCTTTTAGAGACAGTTCGGAGGTACACATTCTATTCTAACTGTTAACTTTTTGAAGAAGCCCATTTTCAAAGTAACATACAGTGTGTGAATTATGCCCAATCTAATTATCAGGCAGTACTTTGGGAATTTACTCCTAAATGGCTGCTATTAACATAAACAAGTCAATTTACATGTCACAGTAAGGTTCAGGTTAAAAGAAAATGTATAATGGATTTCAGTATATTTGTGATCTACTGTAACTATGCTTTTATTTAAAAAAAAAAAAAACAGAATAATAGATGTACTGATTTTTCTCCATATAAACTTTGCTTTTATAATAGCCATATGAATACTCAATCATAGTTTTCACCATCAGCCACATATGTTTATTGTTGTTGTTATTTAGTCGATAAGTCATTTCCATCTCTTTTGTGACCCCATGGACTGCAGCCCTCCAGGCTTCTCTGTCCATGGGCTATCCCAGGCAAGAATACTGGAGTTAGTTGGCATTCCCTCCTCCAGGGGATCTTCCCGACCCAGGGATGGAAGCTGTGGCTCCTGCTGTGTCACGTGCATTGCAGGCAAAGGCCGTCAAAGCAGATAGATCTCTACTCTGACAACTATTCTGAATTAATTTTGCCTCAAATCTTCACAGTAACAAGCGTAGAGATCTAGAGGAAAAAGCAGTACCATCAAAGGGCAGTGACGCTTGGCCCACAAAGCGGATAGTTTATCCACTTTGAAATGAGACCTTGTAAAATGGGAGAAAACTTAAGAGTGATGCAAGTTGAAGTTTTTTTTTTTTTTTAAATAAATTCATGTTAAAAGAATTGAGACTGATTGAAATGTGTCACTAAACTGATGAAGTCAGCAAGACATTAGGTACTATAAAGTTAAAGGAGAAAAAATTACAATACGGATATAGAATCATTAACCTAAATTTTCCTCATTTTTTTTTAAAATTAGGGTGATTCACCAAGCTCAGGGAAGAAGGCCAGAGGGAGTTATAAACATGCTTTTCAAAGTAGTAAATAAGTATCACGAAGAAAAGTTAAATGAAACTTGATGAGTGAGTCAATTTGATCATTAAAGATATATGGTTATTCAGTTGCAACGTCTTTTTCCTGGCATTGCACCAGAGTAGAGGTTATATTTTCAGGGAGTGTAAGTTCTTTAGAAGGAGGACGTTTGACAAAGACACATTTATAAATAAGACAGTTGCAGGGTATC
Organism: Bos javanicus; assembly: GCF_032452875.1. Classification (NCBI taxonomy): domain Eukaryota; kingdom Metazoa; phylum Chordata; class Mammalia; order Artiodactyla; family Bovidae; genus Bos; species Bos javanicus. The sequence continues at coordinate 93,895,094 of NC_083872.1, forward strand.
CTTTTGTGGAAGTCAGTAGGGAAAAGCATTTTGGTTTTGGCTGTGTCAACAAAGCAGCCACATAAATTGAAAAATAAAACCTCATTCAAGCAAAAATTAGGGGTTCCTCATCTAATTCCAAATAACTGCAGGGGTTATGTTCTCTAATTTTATCCTTATTACATAGACATGTCACTTGTTCTTTCAAAAAGTACAAGAATGATCTTGGTTGGTGGCTTTCAAAATCAAACAAACTTGATATGCGCAAAAGCTGAAGTTGTTTATGACATAACTTTTGATTATAATCTAAAGGAAAAAATAAGAGAGAAAGTATATTGATTAGGTCATTAACCGGTATCAGAGGGGTATGACATCTCATTCGTTCACCCAGTCAATCATTCATTCTTTTAACAAATACTCTGCGCATTTACTTAGGTAGGCGAGCAACAAACAAACCCCTTTAAGAAGCCTAACTTACATTTTAGGGTAGCACAAAGGAGAGCAAAATAAAGATATTCCTGTCTTCAGAGAACTCAGGGTCTGATCATTACAACAATAGCAAAAAGAGGAGGAAGAAAGGTGAGGCAGAGGAGGAAAAAATGGGAGAAATTAACCTTCATCTATACGGTAAGGCTGAGAACTGCAGTTGTTACCATGAAAACCTCTCCTATTCTTGTTTATTGTTGCCTCTGAGCCATCTGGACCAAATATTTTCTATTTTCCAACTACAGTAGTTACGTTTTGCTTAATTTTCAGCACATCCTTTTAACGGCACATCTTTGAATTTTTGTTCTGAAACAAAAGCACTGCTACACTAGTTTCAAGATGAGACAGTGAACTCGATTGGGAAACAACTTTTCTGGCAACTGTATTGTTCTCAAAATTATGCATTATTCAAGAATGAAGTGCAAGCTCACTTCTGAAATTATTGCCTAGAATTCTAGCCTCCTTGAGATTTTTTAGGATAATTTTTATAAAGATCTGAAAATAAGAACACTTTTTACACCTATTCATGTGTGCTAAATCGCTTCAGTCCTGTCTGACTCTTTGCAACCCCATGGACTGTAGCCGGCCAGGCTCCTCTGTCCATGGACTTCTCCAGGCAAGAATACTGGAATGGGTTGCCATGCCCTTCTCCAGGGAATCTTTCCCTCCCAGGGAAGGAACCTGCATCTCTGGCATATTCTGCCTTAGCAGGCATGTTCTCTACCACTAGCGCCATTTGGGAAGCCTATTCATACCTTTATCATTAAAAAAACCATTCATCACTAACAAACCCTCTATCATTTAAAAAAAAACCCTTTAAATGTGACCAAATTTCCAAACCTCATACAACTAAACTAAGAGGGCAGGCAGCAGGGTGGAGTGTTTTTCCCACAGCCTTAAAAAGAATGTCGCACTATTGTGTTCATAGTTTAATCTGCGGGGATTCCATAGCCGAGGAAAGATGGGTGTCAGATCTCCTCGTATAATCTTCAGTACATCCGGAACTGAGAAACGGGAGTGGAGAAAATGAAAACAAGATAAAACTGAAGCAAGCTTGTCTTTAACTTTATAAGAATGTGAATCTAATAGGGTAGCAGGAAAAAAAAAAAAAAAAGCCCGCATCAGTTTCAGGATTGGAGCTGAGACAGTGACTCTACCTGGGCTCCCATCTCTGCAGATACAGGTAATGCACCCACTGAAATGGGAGCGGGTGGATGGGAAAGCCAGAGAAACTTTTTTTTGCCCTCCATCAGATTGAAGTGCTAACAGGAGCCATACTTTGACAAAAAATGGGGACAGAACACCCACAAATGCAGTGGAAACCCTTCACCTAGTCCTGGTAAAATATTCTGGATCTGATACCCTTATAGTTATCTCAGAGGAAGAGAAGTGCCACCTGCCGGATTAAATATTCTTTTATAGCGAAAAGGATACAGAAACCAATACCTATCACTTCTACTTGATTAAGTTGAGGCTTAACTACTCAAAGTAAATAATTTTGAGGTGTTCAGACAACAAGTTAAACAAGTTTCGCACTAGAATAAAATATAAATTTAAAATACAGTACAATAAAATTAAAACACATGAACATATTGCAGTTACTGAACACAATTGAAGAAAATACTTCAGTGGGAGAGGTGATACGTTGAACAATGAAAGTTCCTTAAAAAAAAATCACATCAAGATGTAACTGAAATGCTTTTTGCAAGTTATCTATTCCAAAAGGCACTCATTAAATACAAATTTTAAGAAAGCATTTTAAAATATCGTTTAGATGTATTTTAAGGGCAACTCAACTTGTTTCTGGTGACCCTTTAAATCTTAATACAATCCTTGTCCTTTTCATTGCCTGAGTCTCCTTTTTAAGTCAAACACTGGTTTCAGCTTCTAAAAGTACTACTTGAACATTCATAAATAGTAACACACTATTTGATATAAGGATGCATAATTGTGTTTGCAGATTGTGGAGACTTTGGATTGTTTCTTTTTCTGTTTGTGTATGAACCCTGGCTTATGGGTTACTGGATAAAACTGACTTTGCAATTATTTGTACTTGCTTGATTTTAATCACTAAGTCATATCCGACTCCTGTGACCCTATGGGCTGTAGCCTACCAGGCTCCTCTGTCCACGGGATTTCCCAGGCAAGAATACTGGAGTGGGTTGCCATTTCCTTCTCCAACTTGTTCTAGTACATTTCAATTTAATCTCATTTCATGTTTTACTTCATCACCTGATTTTTTTCTAACTACTTTCTGAATCTGTTAGAGAACTTTGATACCAAGCATCATTTTCAAGCTTTGTTTTTCCTTTTTACTTTACCATATACACAGTGTGAAGGTGTTGTGGGCTTAACGCCATCCTTCTCACTTGATTTCAGACCATGCCTTTAAAGTGTCCTTATTTCTTGCTTTTTGCTTCTTTTCCACTTGCTACTGTTGCTTTCCTGGGCTTGGGCTTGGTTTTTGTTTTCTGACATTTCATTAACACTACCTTACTTTACTGGTTCAAAAAGAACTTATTTGCTCTATGAGTTTTCTGTTTCTCTTGGTAACTATCAGCTTCTGTTTCCTATTTGGGGGCAGAAAGGAATAAACTCTCTGAACAGTGGGTTCTAATTTCAAGACTAGCCTGTTACAGCAACTTTCCAAAATGCCAACCATTTGATTCAGAACCACTCAGATATCTTGCCAGGAGTGCAGATTCCTTGAATCTCACCTTTTCCCTCTTGGCATAAGATGGAATTTTTCTTTTCTTCTAAGAAAACAAAGGTTATTCTTAGATAACAGCTTCTGGGTTAGTTCCTTTCTATAATCTATTTCTTTCTCTTTTAGCAGTATCAATAGTCCTAAACTTTAGAAATCTCTGAGAATTTTTTTTCAGTTACATAAATGAATCCATTTATTACAGGCTAGCAGTGTTTCCCATGGTGGAGCTTCTGGTCTTTCCATTCCTTCTGTTTTCTGTTGATGGACTGTTCTATGACCTCAGAAGTGGCACTGTAGAGTCAGCACCACTAGCTACCATTTTCATGCAGGAACCACAGTGCCAGACACCATAGCTAGCCTCTTCCCCTTTTTTATAATGGAAGGGACAAATGCTTTTCTTCACCATTTTCCTGAGGGAGACACTGTAGCCGGTACTGTATTTACAGTTGATTCTAACCTTCTTGGTGCATTTAGTCATGTAGCCCCAAGTTAGGCAGAAGATCAGAGAGCTCTGAGATTTTATCAGTGTTGTTTTTGAGGTTGTTGGTTTAATGAATAAAAATCATATGAACATCTCAATCAATAGAGAAAAAACTTTTGACAAAATTCAACATCATTTACGATTAAAAAAAAAAAAAAAACAACTCTCCAGGAAATGGGCATGGAGGGAACATGTGTGTGTGTGTATTCTCAGTCATGTCTGACTCTTTGCTACCCTATGGACTGTAGCCCGCCAGGCTCCTCTGCCCATGGGATTCTCCAAGCAAGAATACTGGAGTAAGTTGCCGTTTCCTCCTCCAGGGGATCTTCCTGACCCAGGGATCAAACCCACATCTCCTGCATTGGCAGGTGGATTCTTTACCACTGAGCCACTTGGATATCCCCATTTGGAGGGAACTTATCTCAACATAATAAAGACCATATACAACAAACTGTGAAAAGCTGAAAGCATTTCCTTTAAGATCAGGAACTGAACAAGACAAGGTTTTTGACTCTTGCCACTTTAATTCAGCATAGCTTTGGAAATCCTAGTCACAGCAACCAGAGAAGAAAAAGAAATAAAAGAAATCCAAATTGGAAAGAAGAAGTACAAATGTCATTGTTTTCAGATGACAGGATACTGTACATAAAAAATTCTAACGATGCCACCAGAAAACTACTAGAGCTTATAAATGAATTTAGTAAATTTGCAGAATACAAAATTAATATATAGAAACCCGTTGCACTTCTCTACACTATCAGAAAGCATCAGATACAGAAATTAAGAACACGAGTTTGAACCCTGGTCCAGGAAGATTCCACATGTTGAAGGGCAACTAAGGCTGTGGGCCAGAACTACGGAGCCCTCATTCTAGAACCCGAGAGTCACAACTGCTGAGCCCATATGTTACTGAAGCCAGCATGCTCTAGAGCCTGTGCTTCCCCTCAAGAGAAGCCGCTGCAATGAGAAGCCCACACACCACAACTAGAGAGTAGCCCCCACTGGCCACAACTAGAAAAACAACTCAGAAAGCAACAAAGACCCCGCACAGCCATAAATAATTTAAAAAAAAAAAAAGGACCAAGAGCAATCTGGCTTCCATTTGATGATTTTCAACTACACCTTAAATTCTAGACAGGATTTTTTACAACATGATTTGTGCCAGTGGAATTTTAGAGAATACTTGGATCTCTGGGAAAAGAGCCACTACGTAATATACCAATAAATGCTTCTAATGGGAAACTGGCTTGTATTAATAGCCATCCAGGCCACATTCCCTGTACAGCCTCTGAGCTGTTGAGAAGACAGGTAGATCCATAACCTATAAAAGGTGATATCATATAAAATAACCTCTAATTATAATTAAACATTCATTACATATATATTTCCAATTTTGTCAATTTCCTTGCAAAGAATCTTATAGATTACCCTCCTTCTGTTTTCATAGTCCAGGTTTTAAAATTAGTACTTTCTGGGAGTCATGCTTAAACTCGCTTAAATACAAAGTGCACAGTAAGATATTATTTTTATAATTAAGGCAATAATTTATCAGATTGTAGATATTATGCTTCAAATCAGACATCCTCTCAAAAGAAGGTATCATGAGAATTAAATCTGCCAGATCATCAGCTTGCATTGCAGAGACATCTAATATTAAAAAATAACACTAAAAGAAATCTAGTGCTTTCCGCATGACATACTCTGCATTCATAAGCGTGTAAAGGACAAGTTTCTTTTTTGTGAGTGATACAATATTTCTTAGGAGCATGCATTTTTATATTCTTTATTGTTAATCATAGAGCATACTGCTATTATACCATTAACTCACAAGAGATTTCTGACTATATTTTTATATTGATGACACAGTGCCCAGCATTAAGCCAGTTGAATAAAAACAGGCACCCTCTTATGTTAAAGTAAATTGGAATGATTTGGATCAAAGGCAAAGATATTTAGATTGAGGAACTAAAGCTGCCCTTGAGACAATCCATAAAGGTTCTCTTCTAAACCTAGATACTGAAGCTAAAATTAAGCAGTTCTTTTAGTTTAAATAGAATGTTCTCAAGCTGACATACAGTTGCAGGGACAACACCCCTGTCTGTATCCCCCACAGTTTGAAAATTCTAACGATTTGAAGATGGAACAGATTCATCAGTGTTTGTCTTCAAATGGCCCGTGACTATCTGAGGCTAAGTGTTGTTCAGTGGCTCAGTCATGTCTGACTCTTTGCAGTCCCATGGACTGCAGGACGCCAAGCTTCCCTGTCCTTTACAATCTCTTGAAGTTTGCTCAAACTCATGTCCATTGAGTCAGTGATGTCATCCAAACATCTCATCCTCTGTTGCCTCTTTCTCATCCTGGCCCCAATCTTTCCCAGCATCAGGGTCTTTTCCAATGAACTGGCTCTTCGCATCAGTTGGACAAAGTATTGGAGGCTAAGTGGGTACAAGGCTAACCTGAGACTAGAGATTCTAGGAATTTCCTGCCAATGTCTTATTCAAAAATTAGATCTCTGGCATGGTCAAGTGAGAATACTTTTTAAACCAAAATTCTTCTAATTTGTTATAAAATTTCTTATTTGTCATCGCTATATCAGATCAGTTCAGTTCAGTCACTCAGTCATGTCTGACTCTTTGCGACCCCATGGACTGCAGTATGCCAGGCTTCCCTGTCCATCACCAACTCCCAGAGTTACTCAAACTCATGTCCTTCAAGTCGGTGATGCCATCCAACCATCTCATCCTCTGTCATCCCCTTCTCCTTCCACCATCAGTCTTTTCCAGCATCAGGGTCTTTTCCAATGAGTCAGTTCTTTTCATCAGGTGGCCAAAGTATTAGAGTTTCAGCTTCAGCATCAGTCCTTCCAATGAATATTCAGGACTGATTTTCTTTAGGAGGGACTGGTTGGATCTCCTTGCTGTTCAAGGGACTCTCAAGAGTCTTCTCCAACACCACAGTTCAAAAGCATCAATTCTTCGGCACTCAGCTTTCTTTATAGTCCAACTCTCACATCCATACATCACTATGGAAAAACTATGGTTTTTCCAGTAGATTGGAAAAATCACCAACTGAAGATGCCCAGAAACTCAATTCAAAATAATTTAAGCCAACACAATATTGTAAATCAACTATACTACATTTTTTTAAAGAGGTTAACAAATACTGTAAACTAGTTTCCCAACATTTAGCATATCAGAGTTACCTGAAGGGCCTGTTAAACCTTTGGGGCTATCCCCAAAGATTCTGATTCAGAAATGAGCATTTCTAACAAGTTCTCTCAGGTGAACTTAATGCTGCTGCTCCAGGGATCACTAACTTGAACAATAAGTAAAAAAAAAAAAAAAAAAGGCTTATGTGATTTTTAAGTTCATGGGTCTAGGAGTCCTGTTGCTGCTTTGGGTCAGAGTGGGCCAAGGGGAAGAACTTAAATACTGTAATGAGACTGTCATCTCTTCAGTTTTATTGGGCAGATTCACTCTGGGTAAGCATTAAGTGGTCATAAGTATACCTCATAATCATGGTATACAAGGTTAGCAAATTCATCTCAAAGAGACAATCTTGCCGAATTCTTTGTAAGGAAAGTCCTGGGGAAGACTCTGATTCATTTTAACTTATTCACATGCTTATTCCTGGGGGCAGGAGGAGGGAAATGACTGAGCCTAGGGTGATGGTGAACTGTGATTGTGCAGGTTTAGGCCCTAAGTGTGGCCATGTGTCCAGAAGAAATTTATTTAACAGGCTTGGTCATTTCAAATCCTCTTTCTTTTAGAGTGATTTGTGTGCATAAAATTCCTCAGCTTTTCCTGGGAGTATGCCTTGGCCTGGTAACTCCTTGGCCAAATTAGACTTGCAAACATTCATGTCCAGATTGGAAAGACAGTCTTGACTCTAGCCTTGAAACCCATTTTACATGTAAGTATAGAGTTTAAATTACCTTAATAATAATTTTATTTATTTTTTTTCCGCACCATGTGGCATATGGGATCTTAATTCCCCCACCAGGAATAGAGCTTGGGCCCTTGGCAGTGAGATCACAGAGTTCTAATCACTGGACCACCAGGGAATTTCCTTGACAATTTTTTTAATCTTTAGTAATATTCTAATTATGATAGTAGCAAATTTTAGACAGTTTCTAACAATGTTATTACCAGTCCAGAAAAGAAAGTATTCAAATAATATGAAAAGTGGTGATGCAGATGAACACAGATGTGCGATTCAGCAGTTTGACTGATTTCTCTCCTAAGCATAAGGTAAACCCATTCACATCCAGAAGCCCTTTAAATGACATGATTTAATGTGACTAAAAGATATACAGATGGCATTATATACTGCCTCTACAGGGAGGAGAGGTCAGAGAGCAATTGGCTTTAACACAACCCATACTAATGTATACCTACAAGCTTCCTCATCAGGGTCCATCTTTGTAAGAGCCTATTAGATTAAAATAATCAAGCACTGTGACAATACTCCCCAGATGCAGGAAAATGTGGTGACTTGAATGTTACCCTAAGTGCTGTCAGACACTCACAGAATGACTATTCATGAGTAAGATTTTAATAAATGATTATTTATGTGTCTAATAAGAAACCAAATATTATAAATATTGGGTGGAGAAATCAAGTTTGAATCCAGAATCCTACCTATCATTGAATGAATTTTTTCATAGGACCACTGAAGGATGACATTTAAAATCACAGCAACGTAAGAATTTATACCTTTTTTCTTTATATTTTTTAATTTATTTTCAATTGGAGGATCATTACAATATTGTGTTGGTTTCTGCCATACATCAACATGAATCATCCATAAGTATATATATATCCCCTCCCTCTTGACCTCCCCTCCCACCTCTCACCCCATCCCACCCTTCCAGGTTGTCACAGAGCACAGGATTTGAGTTCCCTGCTTCATACAGCAAATTCCCACTGACTCTTTGTTTTACATATGGTAATGTCTGTGTTTCAATACTACTCTCTCAATTTATCTTACCCTCTCTTTCACTCACTGGGTTCATAAGTCTGTTCTTTATGCCTGCATTTCCTTTGCTGCTCTGCAGATCAGTACCATCTTTCTAGATTCAACAGTACCATCTTTCTAGATTCCATATATATGCATTAATATATGATATTTGTTTTTCTCATAGTATTTATACTTTTAATACATACCTTTATCAAATGTAATCTGTATAATTACACACTCTAAATAATGATCATGAGAAGATTAAACCAATCAAACAACACAAAAAACCTTGATATAGATAAAGGAATATTTAGTACCACTTTGATATTGTAAACTCAAACATTACCTCATAAACTAAGTGCCCTACGGATAATGATCATTGAAACACCATGGCTTTCAAAATACTAAAGACCAGGAAAAGGTCACTGTCAAGAAGAAAACATTACTGATCATTTGTTTCATGAAAGAATGTGTACAAAATACAGGAGTACAAGGACCAAAAAACACATTCATTAGAGAGACTATGACTTCATAAAATTACATCTATAAGAAATGTCATATCATCTTAAATTTGGTGACATGGTTTGTGATGGAAGCAGCCTAATGTATAGCTGCATTTTTCTCTTCTCTGGAAGAATGCATACATGATTGAAATTATTTGTTCTTGAATATCTGGTAGAATTCAACTGTAAAATTTTCTGAGTTTATTGCTTTTTTGTAAAAACAAATCTGATTTCTTTTATTAAGAAACCTGTCCAGGTTTACTTACTCAGCTGGAGGTAAACAACCAGGCCTCACACACAACTGATCTTCTGAAACTGCTTTTCCTGGGGAGACTTCACAGCAGCTGAGTTTCCACCATTGCTCAAAGCAGTCTGGAGCAGTACACAGGACCTTGCAACACTGTACATCAAATTCCCATGCGAGAAACCCTGGCCCCTAGGCTCCAGAGTTTTTAAGTTGCATATTAAAGAACTAGCCTCTTTGGTGAAATCACAGAAGAGTCTGTAACAGTTTAAAAAAGAAAATATGGTAGCTTCTTCAACATTAATGTACTGGAAGAGATGTGATCAAAAGCTGGCATTCAGGCCCTGCAATTATTGCAGGGTGATCAAGTGGAATTGTTGTGCCCAGTACTTTATGACCACCTTAGCTTTTAAGGACTGAGGACCATCAATCGTCTCCCTGGTAAGAATCCCAAAACTTGTGATTCAGCTACATGATATGAACCAGCATCATGATCTACTCTATCAGCATTCTCCCAGAACTGATTATTTTAAGCACAAGGCTCTGACCAGTTTTCATGGAATTCTTCTTGAGACCAAACTTCTTTTCTGGGAAAGCCAGGCCTTAGGAAATGAGTCTTGAACAGGTTGATCCTGTCCAAGAAACCTCTTAGGTTTTCTGTTTCTTCTTAAACCATATTTCATTGAGTTTATCAAATTTCTTGTTAAAATTTTCGTACCATTCATATTACTTTTTAAATTTCTCCTCTTAAGAAAATTAATTTGCCAATTATTTGCTTTACATTTTTCTTTTTTTTGTTTTTTGACAAGAGAAGACTTGAATTCCTTTATGCCTTAAGATTCTAAGATTGTTACAGAAATATTCTTACAGAAATGTACAAAAATACACAAAAATAGTAACTACATAGGTTGAGGTCAAGCTCAAACCAATTTTTTCTGTCTCCTATTGACATATATAGAATCTCAGGATCATTGTTAACCATGCTGTTTTTTCAAAATTTTTTTTTCCCTAACATTTAAAAAAAATCTTTATTGAATTGTCTAATTTCAGTTTCTGTTCATGCTTTACATTTTTCAAAGAAGCCAGTTTTTTTTTTTTAACCTTTGTGTTTCTCTTACTATAGCTTGTTTTTACATTCATTGATTTCATTCAGTTAACAAATGTTAATTGAGTTCCAACTATTGGCTAAGCATTCTTCTTGGTACTGGCAAAAAAATAGTTTGAAAATCCCTCACCTGATCAAATGTGCCCTTCTAATGTAAATGACACAAACACGTAAAGTATATTCTATGTTAAATGTGATATACTCAATGGAAAAAATATATCAGGGTAGAGGAGTTAAGAACAATGAGAATGAGAATAAGGACTTCCCTGGTGGTCCAGTAGCAAGGATTCTGCACTCCTAATGCAGGGGGCCCGAGTTCAATCCCTGGTCAGGGAACTAGATACCACCTGCCACAATTAAGGCTTGGTGCAGCCAAATAAACAAATATTTTTTAAAGAAGAAGAATGAGAATAGGGATGTAGTTTTGTAAAAGGTGATCAAGAAAGGCCTCACAGAGAAGGTCACTTTTGAGAAAGATCTGAGTAAGAGCAGGAAAGGGACTGTGTTTTTCTCAGAAAGAAAAGCATTGTATGTGGAGTTATCAGCATGCTTCTGGTGTGAGAGCAACATATGGCATGTTTGAGGCTCATCACAATCCTTTATGATTGTTGTGGAGCAAGTGAAAGAAAAAAATGGAATGAGAAGGAGAAGGAGATGTCTTTATTTCATTACTTCTTTGCTTCTACTTTCTTTGCATTAATTTTGATGCTACTTTATCCAATTTCTAATGCTTTACACAATCATTTTTAGGTTTTCATCTTTTCTAATATAGGTATTTGGGACTAGATATTTTCCTCAAAATAAACGGTTCTTGCTACATACATTGCATTTTATATTTTATTACTTGGTTTAATAATTTGTTGTTGTTCAGTCACTAAGTCACATCCAACTCTTTGCCACCCCATGGACTGCAGCACACCTGGCTTCCTTGTCCTTCACTGTCTCCCAGAGTTTTCTCAAACTTGTGTCCATTGAGTCAGTGATGCCATCCAACCATCTTATCCTCTGTTATCCCCTTCTCCTGCCCTCAGTCTTCCCCACGATATTTTTCAATGAGTTAGCTCTTTGCATTAGGTGTCCAAATTATTGAAGTACTGATGTTTCAACATCAGTCCTTCCAATAAATTTTCAGGGTTGACATCCTTTAGGACTGACTGGTTTGATCTCCTGCAAGGGACTCCAAGAGTCTTTTCCAGCACCACGTTTGAAAGCATCAATTCTCTGCCACTTAGCCTTCTTTATGGTCCAACTCTCACATCTGTACATGACCACTGGCAAAACTATAGCTTTGACTAGATGAACCTTTGTTGGCAGAGTGATGTCTCTGCTTTTTGATACACCATCTAGGTTTGTCATAGCTTTCCTTCCAAGGTTACAATAATAGACCAATGTTATTCTGACAGGTGTAAGTTGATATCTCATTTTGATTTTAATTTTTCTGATGATTAGCAATGTTAAACATTTTTTCATGTGTCTGGTGGCAGTTTATATATCTTCTTTGAAAATATTTCTATTCAGGTCTTCTGTCCATTTTTTATTCAATTTTTTTTTAATTGAGCTCTATGAACTGTTTATATATTTTGGATATTAACCCCTTTTTGGACATACCATTTGCAAATATTTTCTCCCATTCAGTAGGTTGTCTTTTCATTTTGTCAATGTCTCTTTGGCTGTGCAAAAGTTTTTAAGTTTAATTAGGGCCCATTTGGTGATGGACAGAGAAATTGGTGATGGACAGGGAAGCCTGGTGTGCTGCAATCCATGGGGTCACAGAGAGTCAGACATGACTGAGTGACTGAACTGAACTGAACTAAGGGCTCATTTGATTATTTTTGCTTTTGTTTTCTTTGCCTGAGGAGACAGATTCAAGAAAAAAAAATACTGCTAATATTTAAGTCAGAGAGTGTTCTGCTTCTGTTTTTATAATTCTTGGTTTTAGATTTAGGTCTTTAATCAATTTTTAGCTTGTTTTGAATATAGTGTGAGAAAATGTTCTAATTTTGTATTTTCACATGCAGCTGTCCAGTTTTCCCAGCTTTTGTTATAGTTTAATTGACCATATAGTTGCATGTATTTATTTCTGGGCTGTCTATTCTGTTCCATCTATCTATGTGCCTATTTTTGTGCCATTACCATACTGTTTTGATTATTGTAGCTTGTGGTATAGTCTGAAGTCAGGGAGCCTGATTGGATCTCATTCTTGAAATGTGCTTCCATGAGTTTAAACTTGCTGCCATTACATGATTGTTATTTCAACCTGTATGAATGAATGGGAGTTCATGGAGAAAGCATTATCTTAATCAACTTGTTTTCAGAGTGAAATAAGATACCTAATGTATATTGGATCCTCAAAATAGATAGTTGTTGGGTGAGTAGAGTTTATTATAGACATACATGCTTAGTCATTCAGTCATGCCTGACTCTTTGCACCCCTGTGGTCTGTAGCCCACCAGGCTCCTCTGTCCATGGGATTTGCCAGGGAAAAATACTGAAGTGGGTTGCCATTTCCTCCTCCAGGGTATCTTCCCAACCCAGGAGTCAAATCCACATCTCCTGTGTCTCCTGCATTGTAGACAGATTCTTTATTATTGAACTGCTGGGGAAGCCACCATTGTTCTATTATTAATTTTCTAGATGATATTCTCTTTTTTCTTCTTGGTTATTATTCTATTACTGAAATTTTTTAATTTGCTTCCCTGTCAGGAAAAATTAAACCACCTAGTAAAAATGGTTTTGTGACTATTTAAAACATCAGATTTTTTTGATATTTCTTTGAATGTTTCTTCTATTTATAGTATCTAACCAGACTAGGGATTTGGTTCTACATTATAAAAATGAGAAGATTTTGCTTCTATTTTGTCTTATGTTGGGCTTTTAAGAGAAAAAGACACCCCCAAAACATGGAAGAAGGCTAAAGCTTGATTTTCAGAAAACATGAGTAAATTGTGTTTTAAAGAAGTGGGATAGATAATACGTAATTTTTCCTTGGTGACTCAGACAGTAAAGAACCTGCCTGCAGATGCAGGAGATCGGGGTTCAGTCCCTAGGTTGGGAAGATCCCATGAAGAAGGAAATGGCAACCCACTCTCGTAGTTTTGCCTAGAGAACTCCATGGGCAGAGGAGCCTGGTGGGCTACAGTCCATGGCGTCACAAAGAGACACGACTAAGCAACTGACACAGACACAAACACATATTACAGTGTTGCATTGCTGATCTGTCCATTTCCTCAAGTACTGTTAAACTTGGCTAGCACCAAAAAGTCTTTTGTGATAAGTTTATCTATGACAGCAGGTAAGCAAGATGCAGTAAGAGCAACATTGCAGAGGAACCTGGAATGTTAGGTCCATGAATCAAGGCAAATTGGAAGTGGTCAAACAGGAGATGGCAAGAGTGAACATCGACATTTTAGGAATCAGTGAACTAAAATGGACTGGAAAGGGTGATTTTAACTCAGATAACCATTATATCTACTACTGTGGGCAAGAAACCCTTAGAAGAAATGGAGTAGCCAGTATAGTCAACAGAAGAGTCCAAAATGCAGTACTTGGATGCGATCTCAAAAACGACAGAATGATCTCTGTTCATTTCCAGGCAAACCATTCAATATCACAGTAATTCATGTCTATACCTCAACCATTAATACTGAAAAAGCTGAAGTTGAACAGCTCTATGAAGACCTACAAGACCTTCTAGAATTAACAACCAAAAAAGATGTCCTTTTCATTATAGGGGCTGCTGCGGCTGCTAAGTCGCTTCAGTCGTGTCCAACTCTATGTGACCCCATAGACAGCAGCCCACCAGGCTTCACCATCCCTGGGATTCTCCAGACAAAAACACTGGAGTGGGTTGCCATTTCCTTCTCCAATGCATGAAAGTGAAAAGTGAAAGTGAAGCCGCTCAGTCATGTCCGACTCTTAGTGACCCCCTGGACTACAGCCTACCAGACTCCTCCATCCATGGGATTTTCCAGGCAAGAGTACTAGAGTGGGTCACCATTGCCTTCTCCTCATTCAGTTCAATTCAGTTCAGTCGCTCAGTCGTGTCCGACTCTTTGCGACCCCATGAATCACAGCACGCCTAGAATGCAAAAGTAGGAAGTCACGAAGCACCTGGAGTAACAGGCAAATTTGGCCTTGGAGTACAGAATGAAGCAGGGCAAAGGCTAATAGACTTTTGCCAAGAGAACACACTGGTCATAGCAAACACCCTCTTTCAACAACACAAGAGAAGACTCTACACATGGACATCACCAGATGGTCAATACTGAAATCAGATTGATTATATTCTTTGCAGCCAAAGATGGAGCAGCTCTATCCAGTCAGTAAAATCAAGACCAGGAGCTGACTGTGGCTCTGATCATGAACTGCTTATTGCCAAATTCAGACTTAAATTGAAGAAAGTAAGGAAAACTACTAGCCCATTCAGGAATGACCTAAATAAATCCCTTACAATTATACAGTGGAAGTGAGAAATAGATTCAAGGGATTAGATCTGATAGAGAGAGTGCCTGAAGAACTATGGACAGAAGTTCGTGACATTGTACGGGAGGCAGGGTTCAAGACCATCCCCAAGAAGAAGAAATGCAAAAAAGCAAAATGGCTGTCTGAGGAGGCCTTACAAATAGCTGAGAAAGGAAGAGAAGCTAAAAGCAAAGGAGAAAAGGGAAGATATATCCATTGGAATGCAAAGTTCCAAAGAATAGCAAGGAGAGATAAGAAAGCCTTCTTCAGTGATCAAAGCAAAGAAATAGAGGAAAACAACAGAATGGGAAAGACTAGAGATCTCTTCAAGAAAATTAGAGATACCAAGGGAACATTTCATGAAAAGATGGGCTCAGTAAAGGACTGAAATTTTATGGACCTAACAGAAGCAGCAGATATTAAGAAGAGGTGGCAAGAGTATACAGAAGCACTATACAATAAAGATCTTCATGACCCAGATAACCGTGATGGTGTGATCACTCACCTAGAACCAACATCCTGGAATGCAAACACAGGTGGGTCTTAGAAAGCATTACTATGAGCAAAACCAGTGGAACTGATGAAATTCCAGTTGAGCTATTTCAAATCTTAAAAATGATGCTGTGAAAGTACTGCACTCAATATGCTAGCCAATTTGGAAAACTCAACAGTGGCCACAGGTCTGGAAAAGGTCAGTTTTCCTAATCCCAAAGAAAGGCAATGTCAAAGAATATTCAAACTACCGCACAATTGCACTCATCTCACACGCTAGCAAAGTAATACTCAAAATTCTCCAAGCCAGGCTTCAGCAATACGTGAACTGTGAACTTCCAGATGTTCAAGCTGGATTTAGAAAAGGCAGAGGAACCAGAGATCAAATTGCCAACATCTATTGGATCATCAAAAAAGCAAGAGAGTTTCAGTAAAACATCTACTTTTGTTTCATTGACTATGCCAAAGCCTTTGACTGTGTGGATCACAACAAACTGTGGGAAATTCTTAAAAGAGTCGGGAATATCAGACCACTTGATCTGCCTCTTGAGAAATGTCTATGCAGGTCAGGAAGCAACAGTTAGAACTGGACATAAAACAACAAACTGGTTCCAAATCAGGAAAGTAGTATGTCAAGGCTGTATATTGTCACCCTGTTTATCTTACTTATATGCAGAGTACATCATGAGAAATCCTGGACTGTATGAAGCAGAAGCTGGAATCAAGAGTGCCAGAAGAAATATCAATAACCTTAGATATGCAGATGACACCACCCTTATGGCAGAAAGTGAAGAAGAACTAAAGAGCCTCTTGATGAAAGTGAAAGAGGAGAATGAAAAAGGTGGCTTAAAACTCAACATTCAGAAAACTAAGTCACAGCATCCAGTCCCATCACTTCATGGCAAATAGATGGAGAAACGGTGGAAACAGTGACAGACTTTTTATTTTGGGGGCTCCAAAATCATTGCAGATGGTGACTGCAGCCATGAAATTAAAAGACACTTGCTCCTTGGAAAAAATCTATGACCAACCTTGATGGCATATTTAAAAGCAGAGACATTACTTTGCCGACAAAGGTCAATCTAGTCAAAGCTATGGTTTTTCCAGTAGCCATGTATGATATGAGAGTTGGACTATAAAGAAAGCTGAGCACCAAAGAATTGATGCTTTTGAACTGTGGTGTTGGAGGATATTCTTGAGAGTCCCTTGGACTGCAAGGAGATCCAACCAGTCCTTCCTAAAGGAAATCAGTCCTGAATATTCATTGGAAGGACTGATGCTGAAGCTGAAACTCCAATAATTTGGCCACCTGATGTGAAGAACTGACTCATTTGAAAAGATCCTGATGCTGGGAAAGATTGAAGGTGGGAGGAGAAGGGGATGACAGAGGATGTGAGGGCTGGATGGCATCACCAACTTGATGGACATTAGTTTGAGTAAACTCTGGGAGTTGGTGATGGACAGGGAAGCCTGGCATGCTGCAGTTCATGGGGTTGCAAAGAGCCAGACATGACTGAGCAACTGAACTGAAGTGAAACAAGATGAGTTCCATCTCTAGGAAAATATGATTTGAACAAGGGCAGCTCAAGCAGGGTAGCAAAATGACTCATAAGCTGAGCTACTTTGAAAGAGGCAGAAGTCTCATATACAACATTCCTTCTTGTACTAGACTTTCCATTGGACATTAAATAAAGATTTAATCCTATTTTCCTTAGATTTTAAGAAGCAATATGACCTTAGTTGAGAGTTGAGAATTAGTTGTACAGAAGAGTGAAGACGTTTTGTAATTGTTCAAATACAGTTGAGTAGTAGAGAAGTAAGACAGTAGGTTTGCAAAGAAACAAAACACAAAAATTAAAATATCTACTTGAAAAAATGTGTATTAACCTTTTCTGAAACTACCAAAATTGACATCAAGAAAGACTGTTTATACTACACAGGAAAAACAAATTTGAAACTAAAAATTATTTCATGTATTTAACTTAGCTTTAAATTAAATTTTATAAGTTTATGTGCTATTTTTTAGGTTATATACGAATAAGACAGATGCTACTTTTGAGCTCTGGATGTTCAAAGAAAATGGCTGCTAATCTACTTAGCCAAGGACAATAAGTTTTATCTTGTGCTCAGAAAAAAATCAGGAAGACATTTTTACCTATTTTACCAAAACAGCAGGATAAACTTCAAACTAATCTTTCTCTTTCAGCAAAACCACATATAAAAGTGAGTGAATATAAAATTTTAATATACTTCTTTAGATTTGAATAGCATCTTTCTTCCAAGAGCTTAAAGCAATTTGCTTTATGTTCTTATTCAGTCTAGAAACCCTTCTGTGATGAAGATGTACATTACATGATAGACAAATATGCATTTTTACTCTCATTCTATGAATAGGAGAATTAATACTTAATAGATTAAGGCTGATTGGCTCAAGATTACAAAGCTGAATCCATATTTCCTGACTTCCTGGCCAAATCTCTTTCCAAAGACTTCATTTACACTTTAAGCAATGCAGAAACTCCTTTTCTCCCACTTGATTTCAGTGATTGACTCCTTGTCAGGTCAGGCAAATGCCATGCTGTCTTCCAAAAATTAGATTCTTTCTCACCTTCATATTTCCACCCATGCAGAATGCTCTTTCTCCCTTTGATGTATTCAGATCCTTCCTTCAGGTCCCACCTTATTTAAAAATCATCCTCTGACTGAAAGGGCTCAACTTCTGTGGATTCAACCAACAAAATGACTACATTTATCCAATATGTTTAACCAACCATAACCATGATTCTGGTGTGGTAAGAATATCAGCACATTTCAGAAGAAAGAACTCCATTACTTTGTTTTCTTTGAGGACAGGGGCCATGTCTTTGTCATTCTTGTTTGTTCAGTCCCTCCATATGGCCAGAAATACAGTAGACTGTGAGGGTAAGTGCTTGCTAAGAGGAGGTTTTGTATAGAGCCATGTTGATATATTATCCTTTCTGAAAGTTTATGGAATAGCTGACATATAGACTAACAACTATTATTATATACTTATGTTAGTATGTTTGAATCACAGAGCGCAATGTTGATTCAGTTGATGGTAAATAAAGCTGGCAACTACCTCATAACCACTGCTGGCTCCCTGCCCATCCTGTAATGTCTTTGATGTCTGTCGACAAGCTTATGATGGTTACAGATGTGAGCAGCCTTTCATTGTGCCCTCATCCCATCACACCATTCTTAGTCACTAGCTACATTCCCTGGGCTTATCCCACTTTTGGTTATTCCCCAAATAGCTGCTCATATATTACCAAAGTCATCCCTGGTTTTTGAGCAGGGATATGAGAGAGGGTGCATGTGATGGTAGATTGTAATATGGCAGCTGAGGTATCTATCTCCTCTTTCTGGCCATGATCATTTTTTCCTCCCTTTTCTGGACATGATCATTTTTTCCTCAACTCTTTTCTGAACTGACAAACAGAAATTAGGCTTTTCCAGGTGATTATGGGTTTCCTGTTTTACCATATTGTTTGATATGTGGCTCTCCAGGTACCTAACAATGAATCAGACACATAGTAGATGCTTGGTAAAAACTAATTAATTCATCAGCCCCCTGGAAAGGGAGTTCAACGGAGGCACTTCTGAAATACCAGAAGGAAGAGTCAAGGTGACTAATATTAATAAGAATTACTATTCAACCCTCAAATCAGCGGTAGAATTGCTACTTCCAAAAGCAATTCTTAACCAACAGAAACCCAATCCAGCAAGCCATATATCTATTTAGTTGAATTGCTGTCTTTTCTACTCTTCTCTTAGAAGCATAAGAAATGTTTTTTAGTAGGAATAACAGAACCAAAAACATCCTATTTTTCCAGATTCTTGGCAAACTGGAATAGGAAAACAGAAACAGTATTGCCATTAAAACTGAAGTTACATAAGAGATATTGAGATCATCAAAAGCACTGAGCTTCATTTACCTATGAATAATTAAGAATCAAGTTTAAAAAGTATGTTTTAAAAGATGGCAGATTCCCAGTAGCCTAGAGACTCTGGCACTTGCATTTTTAAAATTATGTTCATCAGCTTTAATATATATATAAGGCAAAGCTTTCAAACTAAGAACTCATTGCTTCTCTTACTCTTCCTTTCCACTGTTCATTAAAAACAAAAATAGATGTGGGACTCTCCCACCCATTTTTATGAACTTTTTTAAACATTTATTGAAGGACTCATGTATATGCTAAGCCTTATTTGGGAGATAGCATTGGTTTTGCATTTTCCATGGTCTTGACATAATTTGCTACTGTAATCCACAAACTATTGTGATTGTACCTTTTGTTTCACCTTAAAGCCAAAAGCAACTCAAGTGAAATGCCAAGCTTCCCTAAGTTATAAATTTAGAATCTCTCCGATGTGCTTGTTTGCAGGGTGCATTAGCCCACTGCCTGGTGTTGATGACCACACTCTCTCCAAGTAGTGTATTGACTCCCAAATGTGCTTCCCATTTATCATAATTATGTACATTTTATTCTTATCCCAATAATGACAGCTTTCATGTAAAATGAAGGGAGAAAATAAGATTAATATCTTCTCAGTACACCTTTCACATCACACACAAGCACACGGGCTTCTGAATCCAACATGTGTCTTCTCGGAATTTGGATTTTAGTCTCATTATTATTATTACTCTCCTTTAAAAATGGTCTGAAGATAACCATCTTTATGTCTTTAGAAATAAAGGTGACACTGAGGTAGGGACAGTAAGGAAAGGGGGCACGGCTTTATCATTGGTGTTGTCAATGAGGGGAAAATAATGACAATGGAAAATCAGGCCAGTCATCTGGTAAAGTAAAGCCCAATGTGTTACTTTTATACACGTATGTATTTAGGCCTGAGAAACGGGATTTTTAAGTTTGATCATTGGAGAATATATTGGAGGTATGTATTCAACTTTGAAAAAGTGAAAGTGTTAGCCACTCAGTT
Source organism: Bos javanicus (assembly GCF_032452875.1). Lineage (NCBI taxonomy): Eukaryota > Metazoa > Chordata > Mammalia > Artiodactyla > Bovidae > Bos > Bos javanicus. Next base: position 93,915,473 of record NC_083872.1, read on the forward strand.
GTGTCCAACTCTTTGTGACCCCATGGACTATAGCCCACCAGTCTCCTCAGTCCATGGTATTTTCCAGGCAAGAATATTGAAGGCAGTCCCTTCTCTAGGGGATCTTCCTGACCCAGGGATTGAACCCAGGGATCTCTTGCATCTCCTGCTTTGGCAGGTGGATTCTTTACCACTAGCACCACATGGGAAGCCCTACAAAAATTTTTAAAAAGAGAAGAAATGAGTGGGTAGATGGCAGATGGTTATGCACCTCCCCTCTCAGGAAACCTAAAATGATAAATTTTCCCTGCAGTTCTTAACCTGGAGCTATAAAGGCACTTTTGCATGTCCTGTCGACTTAATGCCATTTTGCCTTCTTGCTATTGTGCACGCAATGGTTAAATTAAAAAAAAAAAAAAAGTTTTTTTTGAGCAGCTGCTGTAAGAAGGGTGGAAAGGATGAGAGGATGTTTACTGATGTTGCTCAAGGAATGTCATGGTGTTTATAGTTAACAGTCCACAAAGGATGCCTTTCCAACTGGAACTTGCTCAGGAGGGATCCTTTCTGGGTAAGGTTGTGGAACAAATCTCTTAATCTGGTCCAGAATAGCACAGAACGCTCAGGTTAGACACAGGGCTGCTGAGCATCTTCTTTCCTGATAGAAATAAGATGACAAAGATTGCTACTTAAAATTAACTTGAGTCCACTGTGTTCTCCATCATGTGCGAACTGCAAATAGCAACACAGAATATGACCAATCAAAACACATGGAACACAGTCAAGAATGGTGTGGCAGGAACACCAGAGGCACCAGAAAACTGAGGAACTAACTACAAGTCCATAAAAGCGCTCTTTCCAGTTCTTAGAAAGGAATACTAAAAATGGATATAAAAAGCCTGATGTATTACTTTTATCAATATATATATTTACAGTTAACTTACATTATAGTGAAGAGAATTCTCATTCCGGAGTATGGTTGGACATGCCAACACTTTCTCCAACTGTGTTTCTAATGCCCTGCATTTTGAACAGGGTTTCCATAGCACAATTGATATTTTGGACCAGAAAATTCTTTTTTTGTGGATGGAATGCCCTGTGCATTGTAGGATGTTTATCAACATCTTAGGCCTCTAACCACTTATGTCAGCACTTACCCCATGGGGGGTGACAATAAAAATACCTCCAGAATCGCCAAGTGTCCTGGGAAGGGAGGGATGCAGAGACTAGAGTGCTCCCTTTGAGAACAGCTGACCTAGAAGGATAGATAAGACATATCTTATGCTAAAGTCAAGATTCTGGCTGACAGATTTGAAAATTGGCATAGCAGAATTATGGATGGAAGCTTGGCAACATTTATTTCTGATTACACATGTCTCATGTTAAAGGCAAGGACTGATTTCAGCTAGATAAAGCATTTGTGCAAAATAAGTTCTTTTTGCCTTCATGGAAAGACTAACCTACAAAATGCAAGGAGCTAAGGAACCAACTCAAGGATTTCCAGATGTCTTTAGAGCTTGGCTGAAAGTAAACATTCCATCACTTATTTTAGGAAATGATGAATTTGGTTGGTTTTTTTTTTTTTTTTGCCTTCCCCTTTGCTGCCAGTTCAGTACAAAGCCAATCGAAATAAACTATTTTCAACTGCTTACTTACTGAAGGAGAGGGCTTCCCTAGTGGCTCAGGGGTAAAGAATCTGCCTGCCAATGCAAGAGATGCAGGAGACACAGATTCAATAGCTGTGTCAGGAAGATCCCCTGGAGTAGGAAATGGCAACCCACTCCAGTATTCTTGCCTGGAAAATTCCATGGACAGAGGAGTCTGGTGGGCTACAGTACATGAGGTTGCAAAGATTCAGATGCAACTGAGCATGTATGTGCTTAAGGAATACTTCTAAAACTCATTCACCCGCCATTTGGATATCTTTAGTTATTTATCCATGGCCATGTATGATGTCATTATTCCCAATAAGGAATAAAACAACTTTAAAATATATATACCTCCAAAGACACCAGCCATTTCAGGAAGAGAGTTTATTAAATTAGCAGTTGACACACCAGCACCTTGGAGGGTGAAATGTCATGTGATACCATCTCCACCCTCTAATGCTCACTGCTTTTCAGCTCATCTGGCTAACCAGGTATGCAGGTATTTACTCAAATTATTTAAAACTCTTGATTTCTGAACACTGAGAAGATGGTTCCAAACAGGTGGTCACTTTATTAGTGATTTGGGCAGAATTGCTAATTAACAAAGATTCATTTTGACCCTCAATCTTTTTTTTTTTTCTGTTTGTGAAGGAGTAATAGAAAAGCTGTTTTATAAGTACCTTTTGTGGGCTAGGTGAGAATTTGACTGACAGAGTACACAGACTTTATGCACTTAGAATTCCTTGAGATTATTGTGGTCTTAAAGCAAGATATGCATAATTTACACAATTTCAGAGGAAAGGCATTTATATTCACTTAGGGACAAGTGAGGAAGGGATGAGCAAAGGTGAATGTCTTGGGGAACACAAGGAATGATACGATTGGAGCATTAGAGAGAGGGTATGTGTCTTTGTGTGTGTGTATTTGAGCTCTACACTTGCTAAGTATTTTGTTCATTGCATCTACCAATAACTTCAGAGACGGATCAAGAATGAATTTGTCTCTGTAATATTTTTTCCACAACACTGGTGAGTTGTCAGGCAAGATACAAATTTGTAGGCTTACATTCTGGTCCACCCATTATTCACTCAGCATAGGATTATTCTGGTACCATCAATAGTAAATTTAGTATCAAATTAGATAGTGTTAGACTGTCTTCTGGACCTGTAAGCTGTATTTTTGTAGTACATACATTTTTATCTAGACTTTGAACTACAAACCAAAATTAAAGGCTTGTTTTTTGTTTGTTTGTTTGGTTGGTTTTTTTGTCTTTATTTTTTTTGCCGTACAGCCTAAATTTCTCCATATTTTCCTCATGTTTAAAAATCATAGCATTTTTAAAAATGAGTGTTAGTTGCATAAGATTATTTCATTTGCAGAAATATTATAGATTATTAAGTATCATTCACTCAAATAATTTTAACAAAACTGGTTAGCTTATTAATAAAAATGTTAATAATATAAACAGGTAGGGGTGATTCAATTTTAATATCCCATAGTGTAAGATTACCAACTGAGAAAATAATTATTCCCCTAAAAAATGGTTTGTGTTCATGTTGCATATTTCTGTTGTTCTCCAATGTCCTCAATATCGGTCACTGCCAGAGGCAAATGTTAGACAAGACAGACAAATGGTCTGATCTAGAATGGCAAATTCTATGTTTCCTTAATACAGTCTCCTGGAATGACAGCAGTTATGTATTTTTAAGTCGGCTCTTCCATTATGACGATAAATGGTTATTTAAATACAGTCAGGTTCAAATTACACTAGCGGAAAATGCAGCAGGGAGAAGTATCAAAGACAAAGAACTTTTAAATAAATCTCATCTCTCCTCCCGCCATATGAGGTAATTTCCATGCCAGATGGCAGATGTTTATGCTGGTACTTAAAAGAAGTAAAAATTAAATAGATCTCAAAACTTAATTGTTTTAGTTAAAAAATTGCTCTCCAAGAAAGAGGAGGTTAGTGGAGATTTTATTTAGAATAATCTCGAAAACTCAGTATCTTAATGGAGAATTTTAATTTGGAAAAAATTTAATCAACTCTTAAGTCATTCATTCTTTTGGGAGTTATTATTGAATTTTGATAGTATTTTTCAAGCAGTTTTTAAAAATGCTATTTTTTTCTAGAAGGGATTTTTTTTCTAAAATCTTCAAACAACTATATTTTAATGCACAATGATTTAATCAGCTCTTTAAAATTATACAATAGATGAGGTATTTAGACACTATTAATCATGATTTATATCAGTATAAGTGAGAAAAGTTATCTATCCAAGACTGATTTTTTTATAAGGAACAACTCAACACAGAAAACAAAGAATCTTCCCAGAACAACTGTTACATGGGCAACTGTTGTTTCCCCAGACAAAAGCAATCTATCAGTGAGAAAACTCTTCTTCCCTTGAAAACTTCGTATGATAGCGGAAAATGTTATTAATATAAGATTTAAATTTATTGCTCAAAAAAAAAGCAAACTTGATCTGGTTTTTATATGGATACTTTTCTGTAAATACATTAACACTGATCAAAAATAAATCTTGCTTTCTTGATTTAAAGTGCAGGATAAAGTTTTTAGCAAACATTTCTGGAAATCTCAGTTGAAGGACCACTAGAAGGCCAAATAACTCTAGCAATCTTTCGAACCTTTTGTATTTGGAAAACTTTTCCAAACATTTCTTTTTGTACTATAGTATAGAAAAATGGCCAATTACGGGAAAATAACATTTAGATTAGCAAATTATAGTGAAATATTTTATACATTTATAAGAACTAGAAAATCCATAATATTATTGAACTTTTGAATTCTGAACAATCAATTCAAGAAACCTCAACGGAGCCCCAAAGATGAGTTCTCTGTTTTGCTATGTATAGAAATAAGATTTCCATGTAAGCAAAAACAAGAAACAATCTCTATCCTCAACTCGTTTATAGTTTTTTAATTTTGATGTGTGTGTGTGTGTGTGTGTGTGTGTGAAGATCTGGAGGCTTTTAGGGGGGAAAAATAGTTTAATTATCCAAGGCCAAGTTTCAGCTTCGTTTTTCGTTTACAAAGTTTAAAATACATCCCTATTTATTTGAGGCAGAGTTACAAATTGCATAACCAACAAAGAGCAGCTCACTCTGATCATCTGTGAGACTCTGGCCTCTGAGTGCACAGTGCCTCTCTACAAGGAAGACTTAAGCTTTGACAAGGTTTGCCCCTAATTTACTTGTGAGCGGGCATCCTTAACACATCCTTGAATATCTCCACTCTGTGCATTCTCAGTTTCTGGGTTGTGTCTGACATTTTATGACCCCATGAACTGTAGCCCCCCAGGCTCCTCTGTCCATGGGATTTTCCAGGCAAGAATACTGGAGTGGGTTGCCATTGCCTCCTCCAGGGGATCTTCGTGACCCAGGGATCAAACCCTGTCTCTTGCTGAGTCACCTGGGAAGCGCTCTCTTCTCTTCAACAGGCCACAAATGCTCTCACAAGTCAAGCCTAGCTGCTTTCTTAGATTATCACAGTCTTACTGGAGGACAGTGAGTGGGTCCATGGGATTCTAGGACGGCATCTTCGAAAAAGAGCTGCGGTCCGTGGGGTCGCAAAGACTCGGACACGACTGAGCGACCGAACTGAACTGAAGTGAAGAGTGCTAGGGAAGCTACAGTAACAAAGCAACCTCAAAATACAACCAGTCAAATAAAATAGAGCTCCAGCTTTCTCACATTTAACAGTGCAGAGATGCGTTAGAGGCTCAGAATGCATCATAGCTTTCCCGGTCAAGATTCTCTCCCCTTCCTTTTCTGCAATCTCCTAAATGTTGCTCACTGCGCATGGGTGAAGCTGATTCACCACCACCCCTGGAAAGGTGAGAGAAGTAAAAGGCAGTTTCATTGCTTTTTAAAAGAAAATGTCCTAGACATTGAACATATTATCTTAGCAAGACTGAGAAATGTAGTCCCTAGCTAGACAGGCATGCTGCTGCTGCTGCTAAATCACTTCAGTCGTGTCCGACTCTGTGCGACCCCATAGACGGCAGCCCACCAGGCTCCCCCGTTCCTGGGATTCTCCAGGCAAGAACACTGGAGTGGGCTGCCATTTCCTTCTCCAATGCATGAACGTGAAAAGTGACAGCCATGCACCCTACTAAAAATGGTGGCAGTGGGCAATGGGGTAGGGGGGAGTAATGTGAGGAGTGATGGGGGATTCTGTTCTTACAAAGAAAAGGCAGTGAATAGACACTGAGTGGGGCAACTAGCGATCTGTACCTTAAGCATTCAATACATGGTTTATAAAATGACGCTCTGATTAATCTATCTTCCAACAAATATTTCCTGAGTTTATTAAATCCAGCACTTATTAAATCCACAGAGAATTTTAACTATACACAAATTTTGACCCAGAAGAAACTTTTGATATTTTAGAGACATAAGCTTTATACACCAATAATAATACTGTCAATAGTGTTGCTAATAACATTATATCATAGGCACTCAATCAGTGGTGCAGAAAATGTGTGATATTAGTATTCAGTATTCTTTTTCCTGATAGGAAGACTAAAGGAGAGGCAGCAGCCAACTCATGGATGTCCATTCTTCCTTTGCACTTTTCACCTAATAATAACAAAGACGCAGACTTCCCTGGTTGTCCAGTGGTTAAGAATTCGCCTTGCAATGCAGAGGACACAGGTTAGATCTCTGGGTGGGGAAGATTCCACATGCCACAGGACAGCTAAGCCCGTTTGCCGTAACTACTGAAGCCCACACACCCTCGAGTCTGTGCTGCACAACAAGAGAAGCCACCAAAATGAGAAGCTGGTGCATCACAACCAGAGAAAGCCCACCCGCAGCAATGAGACCCAGCACAACTGAAAATGAATAAATTAACTAATTACAGCAAATAATAAGAACCCAATACAAATAAGGCCATTCCAGCTCTTCAAATCATAAAATTATATTTAAAAAATTATATATATGAATTACACATATATGAAATTCTGTGTCTACATATGTATGTGGAGCAGGAGAATGTTATTGGTATTAATTTTGGCATATATATTACTCCCATACTCACCTTTTAGTTAAGCAGCATCCGTTCTTATTGTTAGTGAGGTTGAATCAATCAACTGCATTCTCTAATGATGGAAGCAGATGGAAATAGAATGAGCTTCTGAATCTTCCTCAAGGGCATTGTAGAGAACGCTGCACCCTTAACTGAAAATTGCTCAATTTCGCAATAGAGTTGGCCAATGTAGACATAGTCTTATATTTTCACTAATTTTGAATTAATACTCGAGAAACCAGCAGCTGACAATGAGCCTGAACAGTTGGTTTAACACCTGAGGCCTCTTTTAAAGATGATTCTCATCACAGTCAAACAACAGGAAGATATATTAGAGGGGAAATGAGTGCGTTTTCTCTAAGACCACTTAAGTAGGAGTTTCTCTTGAACTAATTAAGATTCAATTCTATTTCAGCAACTAATGTCTGAAGCAGACATTCTGTTTGGGAATTATTAATAAACGAAAGCAGAAGGTTCCAGAGCACTTGGAATGGTAGTTTTTTTGCCTGGTGGATGCTCAATAAAAATGCTGTTGAAAACAATTAAGTAGAGTATAAGATTTTAAGCATAATATCAAACATTCAAGGTGAATGATCATGGTATAAAAATTGTTAGTAAGGTCTAAGAACTTTTTAAGGTGGAATAAGGGACACTCTTGACTATATATATATATATATATATATATATATATATATATAAATCCCTTATCCCCTCAACATTAAGATTTCAGCTCTTAAAATTCTTAAAATTTCCCCCCAGGTATTTGAGAGGAACAAAAGACTGCAATATGACTGTTATTATTTTTTTCAGAGTAGATTGGGTATAGTACGAATTATAGCTCCATTCCGAAGGGAAAAAAATGTTTAAATATACATATTAAACTTACATTTTGGATGTGATGGTTCATGCAACCCAATTCAAAAAGATGTGCTGGTCTAAACCAGAAAAATGCTAATGTAGCATGGAGGGAGATATTTTTGCCTGGCAACCTCAATAAGCGCTCTAAAGTTGTCTGAATTATGCTCTGCATTTTCATATAATAAATTGCTACACATGTAAGCAGTAGGCTGGGAAGCACTGTCTTGCCTTTCATGTAAAGCCTCTTTCACAAAGTCTTGAAGGTGGACATTGCATTTTCCTTTTAGTGATCATCACACTCCATGAGGTTAGTGAGTAACAAAAGCCCTTCCTTAGATTTGTATTTTATATCATGTGACAACCCACATTTTTTTTTTCCAAATAAAAGAGCCCTCTCTGTGGTGTTTCCTGTCATTTTATTTTCACAGCAGAAATAGTCATTCACCAAGGCCATCTGCCACCCACTATGAAGTCTTAGGGTCAAACTGCCTTTTACAAGTTGCATGGAACAGGGGTTACTGGGGGCACAGGGAAGGGAGAAGTGATAGCCATGCTACAAAATTGTGGGAAATGTGAAATCTTCAGGGAAAAATGGGGGAAACATCAAAATGTTCAATAGTCAAGATTTCAAGGTGGGCAGGTTTTTAGTGCCTGATACAAAAGAGAAGGTATATTAAGAGAAAGAAAAATAGTTAATTATTTAATTCCACTTTTGACATTGTTACCAGTTTCTAGCCAGAGGAAATGCATGTCTAATTGGGATCCTTGCAGTTTGAGGCAGTGGTTCATTCTGTCTCACGCTAATATAAACAATATCCTGTGTTTAACTCTCCTAGAAGACTCATTCTTCTTATGTTCAATTGGCTCATATCTAATGATCTCAAAATAGCAACCTTTTCTTCTTCAGTGTGGTGTCAAAACCAATCTTAAATCAAAGTTTAGGGGAAAAAAATCAAGGTTTATGAATTTAAGACTTGATGACAAAAGTAAGCAGTGTTAGTCAAGTTTCAATAGTGACATTCTCAAAAGTGTCTAAGTCCAATTATAAGTCAAATCATTATGCTATATATTTCACCTTATACAGTGCTGTATGTCAATTATATCTCAATAGAACTGGAAAAAAGATTTAAGTTTAATTATTTACAGCAGAGAAGCCTTTCCTCTTGGGCTTCCCTGTGGCTCAGCTGGTAAAGAATCTGCCTGTTATGCAGAAGACCCAGGTTCGATCCCTGGGTTGGGAAGATCCCCTGGAGAAGGGAAAGGCTACCCACTCCTGTATTCTGGCCTGGAGAATTCCATGGACTATACAGTTTATGGGGTCGCAAACAGTCGGACCTAACTAAGCTACTTTCCCTTTCATATACAGCAGAATCCTTCATTTTTCTTCATACTCATTATGCTTAATCTAGACAGCTATTTACAGATATCAGGGTTCTGTGAGAGGAGTAGTGGGGCAAAGATCATGCGCCATTCATATGTCTATTTTTTTTTTTTTCCAGAGCACAAAATTTGACAGCTTCCTTTGAGGTTCAGTGTGGCCCTGTTGACTTCTGGCCAACACTTGTGAGCAGAAATCAGAAATGTTACATGTCTTTAAGAAATGTAATAACTGTAGCAATCAGTGTATTATGCAAATTAATCATTCTTTTTTTCTTTTTCTTTTAAATTTTATTGAATTATAGTTACGTTTCAGGTGTACAGAAAAGTGATTCAGTTATGTATATACATACACCTGCTCAGTAGCTCAGTTATGTTTGACCCCCTGTGACCCCATGGACTGTAGCCCTTCAAGCTCCTCTGTACATGGAGTTTTTCTCAGGCAAGAAAACTGGAGTTGGTTGCCATTTCCTCCTCCAGGAGAACTGCCTGATCAAGGCATCAAACCCGCATCTCCTGTGTCTTCTGCATTGGCAGACATATTCTCTTTACCACTGTGCCTCTTGTAAAGCCCATATATACATTATACATACACACATACATATATACATACATACACACACATATATATATATATATAACTTTTCTCAGATTCTTTTTCATTATAGGTTATTACAAGATATTGAATATGGTTTCTTATGCTATACAGTAAGTCCTTTATGTTTCTCTATTTTATATATAGTGTATATCTGTCAATCCCATGTACTCAGATGTGTGTGCTCAGATGCTTAGTCGTGTCCAGCTCTTTTTGACTCCATGGAACCCACCAGGCTCCTCTTTCCATGGAATTTTCCAGGCAGGAATACTGGCGTGGGTTGCCATTCCCTCCTCCAGGAGATCTTCCCGACCCAGGGACTGAACCCACGTCTCCTGCACTGGCACGTGGATTTTACCACTAGTGCCATCTGAGAAGCCCATACTCCTAACTTATCGTTCATAAGCATAGATGCAATTCAGTTTTCAAATATACACAAATATTTCCATTAAAATGAATTTTCACCCTTACAGCCAGAGAGACCTAAATAGTTAAAAAACTGAGAACACATACAAACCAAAGGGTATGAAAAAGAAAAGTGGAAAGAACTCAGGTTGAAGGGGTAAGAGATGTAAAATTTGGGGTAACCAAGCCTACCTATCACACTTTACGGACTAAGAGCTCTATCCAATTCACGTAAATGTTAATCAGTTATATTTAGATCTTAAAATATAAGATGGGCATAGAGTTGAATCTGGTTTATCATTCTTTCCTGTCAATTGCATTTTCTTCAGAATAAAATGAATAGAGAAACAGCTTCATCTCTTCACTTTGCTTTTCATAGTTTTTGAGTTCAAAGCATCCCACTTTAAAAAACAAAACAATCTCCTAGTGGTCAGTGGAGCTTTTATTCCTTGTCCAAGCACACATCATGTCACCACACTTCACTTTGCTGTTATTGAAATTCAAGTCCAATAAGGAAGGCTCCTGGCTTCCCTAGTGGCTCAGTTGGTGAAGAATCTGCCTGCAATGCAGGAGACCTGGGTTCAATAGGGCCCTGAGTTGGGAAGATCCCCTGGAGAAGGGAATGGCAACCCACTCCAGTATTCTTGCCTGGGGAATTCCATGGACAGAGGAGTCTGATGGGTTACTGTCCATGGGGTCACAAAGAATTGGACATGACTGAGGGAATAACACTTTCACTTTCACCAAGGAAGGCTTCTAGTTTCATGGTTAGGGTACATCTGGAGGCCAGGTTGGTCACACAGACAATTCTCTGATAAGAGGCAATGATGATACATGAGTATAGTATTTCTTATTTGCTTTTTCCAGGTCTGTGGAACACACAGCACTGCTGTATCAGGTAAACACGTGCATGGGAGAAAATGAGGCACGAACTCAGAGAAGGAAGTCAAATGGAAATCAAACGGACTTTCTCTTTGAGAATTCTTGTCTTCATTTTTAAGGTTATCCAATTGTTTCTTTAATTACATCACATATATTGGATTTCCCTGATGAGTCAGATGGTAAACAATCTGCCTGCAATGCAGGAGACCCAGGTTTGATCCCTGGGTTGGGAAGATCCCCTGGAGAAAGAAATGGCAACCCACTCCAGTACTCCTCTCTGGAGAATTCCATGCAGCCTGGTGAATGCTTATTTCATCACTGACTATGGGACCGTGAGCAAGTTCAGTTCAGTTCAGTTCAGTCGCTCAGTCGTGTCTGACTCTTTGCGACCCCATGAATCACAGCACGCCAGGCCTCCCTGTCCATCACCAACTCCAGGAGTTCACTCAGACTCACGTCCATCGAGTCAGTGATGCCATCCCGCCATCTCATCCTCTGTCGTCCCCTTCTCCTCCTACCCCCAATCCCTCCCAGCATCAGAGTCTTTTCCAATGAGTCAACTCTTCGCATGAGGTGGCCAAAGTACTGGAGTTTCAGCTTTAGCATCATTCCTTCCAAAGAAATCCCAGGGCTGATCTCCTTCAGAATGGACTGGTTGGATCTCCTTGCAGTCCAAGGGACTCTCAAGAGTCTTCTCCAACACCACAGTTCAAAAGTATCAATTCTTACTTAACTATTATAAGCTTCATCTATAAAGTGGGTATAAGCGTGGGAGCAGGCACATGTGTGCTCAGTCATGTCCAGCTTTTTGCAACCCCATGGACTATAGCCCACCAGCCTCCTCTGTCCATGGGATTTCCCTGGCAAGAATCGTGGAGTGGATTGCCATTCCCTTCTCCAGGAGATCTTCCCAACCCAGGGATCAAAACCAGGTCTCTTGCATTGCAGGCAGGTTCTTTACCATCTGAGCCAGCAGGGAAGCCCCCCCAAAATGCAGGCTAATCATTGAAATAACTCATATACTCTTAGTTTCAGTTGCCCCTAAAGCAAATTTCACTCCCCTCTGTTATTTTATCACTTTTATTTTATTTCACTATTACTTAATTATTCAACATCCCACCCATTTATCCTACATCATCTTCCTCTGAATATTCTCTCAAATCTCTTCCACTGTGCAGGTAGGTAAAAGAATCATCAATCTCCATATGATTTAAGAGACACCCCAGAAAGCTTCTCGTTTTATACTATATCCATTATCAGCCTGAGATAGATCCTAAAAGTTACCTTTTCCAAGTGGTTTATTAAAAGACTGCATCATCAGACCTATTCAAACACAAAAGCCTCACATGTGTGCATTCATTTAATTACCCACTCAAGAAAGACGTATTTTTTAAAAATCCATTGCAATTTAATCTGAAAGTGGATATGAGATTACTTACCAACGATGGAGGTTAGAGAATGGTGACTAGAAGTGATTAAACTGAAGGTGATTCACAACAAAAAGCACAGCACCCAGAACATGAAGCATTGCTCCAAAAAAGTTGACCTGAATTACACCCCATCATGGGAAGCACAAGGCAGTCTCAAGCAGTGTGGAACTGGCACACTCAGGAAGAGAGTGCCCAGCAGTAATAGAGACCATTCAAAGTGGGGAGAGAGCTCTTAAAAGGAAGGTAGAGTATATGAGACAAAATGTTTAGCAACTTCCCTTTGACTCTAGATCGTCTGTGTTCAGGATAGCTCTCTCACCTTGCCCTCCATGAACTCTGATCCTCCAACCAACCATATGGCTCCTAGTGAAAGTGAAAGTTGCTCAGTCGTGTCCAACTCTTTGCGACCCCATGGACTATACAGTCCATGGAATTCTCCAGGCCAGAATACTGGAGTGGGTAGCCTTTCCCTTCTCTAGGGGATTCCCAACCCAAGGATCGAACCCAGGTCTCCTGCATGGCTCCTACAGTTCTCTCAATTTCTGATTTCTTCAGCATAAAATTACTATGCCGGGCTTTTTACTCAACATTTTATCAAGGAGAAATGGGTTCAATCCCTGGGTCAGGAAGATTCCCTGAAGGAAATGGCAACCCACTTCAGTAATTTTACCTGTGAAATCCCATAGACAGAGGAGCCTGGCAAGCCACAGTCCATGAGGTCACAGTGAGACCTGACTGAGCAACTGACACTTAACGCTGATTGAATAAAACTAGCTCAAGTGGACATTTACTCTTTCATCCAAACCATTGTAAGGGGACACTGTAAGAAACCAAGGCTGTAAGAAATCAGGCAACCCAGATGTATTAACATGTCATCCTACTAACAACTAATCTTTATTGAGAACCCCTCTATACCAGGCACTATGTTAAATTCTTTACATGGACTATCTCCTTAATCCTGACATCAATCTTACACACGAAACGTCTTCTGTTACTATCTTCATCCACTGAGGAAACTGAGGTCTAGAGAGATTTAGTAACATGTCCAGTTTCTTTGGGTCTTCCCTGGTGGCTCAGATGGTGAAGAATCTGCCTGCAAGGCAGGAGACCCAGGTTTAATACCAGGCTTGGGAAGATCCCCTGGAGAAGGAAACGGCTACCTACGTCAATATTCTTGCTTGGGAAATCCCCTGGACAGAGGAGCCTGGCGGGCTACAGTCCATGGGGTCACAAAGAATCGGACGTGACTAACACACTTAGCCTTTGGTTTCTACAACACAAGTGGTTAAAAGCTGTAGCATTCAGATTCATAAAACATGCCTCTTCCAAAGCCCCATGTGAATAATTAGTCCTGTTTTAGATTGTTTAAGCAAAGCCCCCCTGTAGAATTTCCCCGTAGGAAAGACATGACCCAAGGCCACATTCAAAGTAAACTTTCCTTTTGGCTTTATGTATATCATCAACATCCCGAGGGCTAAAGATGTAGTTGAGAAGCTGAGTTCCAGAATCTTTTGAGATATTCTAGCAAAAACCTGCGCCCCATTCTAAGTCAGATAAGATTCTGCACCTTAACTCCATAGCTCTTGGCATTCTCTTCCCACTTTTTCTCCACCACTTCTCCACCATTCCTTAGGAAAATCCAAAAATAAAACTTGGTTCTATATTCCAAGGTTAAATAAATCTTAACTAATAAAAATCAGACAGAAAGGTTTTAATTCCACTTCCTTCCTCCTGTATCACATTGTGCCAAATTAGAGGGGCAGGCAATCCCAACACCCCCAAATCATGGGATCAGCAGAAAGTTTCTTAGATGATGGTGTTATCTTCACACATCTTGAGATTTAAAATTTGTAGGAGGTTGGGAATCCTCAAGAGTTTACTACCCTTTATTTGTTTAGGAAGTGAGTAGAAAAGACAAATAGGAACTGATTAATTTGTGAAAAATTGTCTTGAAATTTTGGGCTTCCCAGGTGGCCCAGTGGTAAAGAATCTACCTGTCAATGCAGGAGACATGGAGATGCAGGTTCGATCCCTGGGTAGGGAAGATCCCCTAGAGAAAACAGCAACCCACTCCAGTAGTTTTGCCTGGAAAATCCCATGGACAGAGGAGCCTCACTGGCTACAGTCCATGGGGTCACAGAGTTGGAACAACTGAGTGACTGAGCATCCATGCACGTCATGAAGTTTTAATAGACACATAGTTTTAACCATTTTATAATTTATAATAATGGGTAGGCCAGAGTTGTTACAAAAACTTAGTCATGCTCTGGGTATACAATACTGTCCCAAATGGCTTTGGAACCACTTAGATTTCTGTTTGAATTCCAGCTTTCTTCTCTCTGGGCCAGCAGGATATGTCATGTAGCTCCCTTCAACAAGCCGCTGCTTACCACTGAACATGGAGACTTCAAGATGTACTTAACCTTGATGGAGGGAGACCTTGTATCTAATAAAGAGGAATCAAAATTCCAAATTACTGCAAAGCACTGCAGCAGGCAAGCTGCAATTCCAGTCATATGAAACCTCTGTTTACAGTAAAATGATGATATGATTCATGATGACTCTAATAGAAGGACTCAACTGCCTACCTAGTCATATTCCATATATTTATAATATATAATTTCATTTTCATACCAGCTTATTACACATATTAAAGCAATACTTTTCCTTGTACAGCCAAGATTCATTGATAAAACAATGAAGTGAACTAACACCCTTCCTAAATAAAGTTTCACCAATAGCACCGTATGTTAATGGACCTATTTCATTGTTAATGTGACTGACTGCTTATTGATTCTTGCAGGAATCTAGCAAGGGCTTCAGAGTACAATTTAGTTTGGAGAGCTCTGGGTCCAACATCTATGCTCAATTACAACTTTCAGAAGGAGAGATCAATAAAATTTAAATTGCTTATGGTAATCACAACTTCAAATCATTGCGATCAGCATAAGCAATCTGCTGACCCCAGCCAAGCTCCTAAATTGAAACTTGTAATGAGTGGTCATTTAGTTTGGGTCCATTCATATTATTTTGGAGGCAGGTGATGAACAATTAAAGATCAGCCAGCACCTTCTCTGTACAACATCCCCATCTTTATTCCCAAAGTATTAATATGCAGTAACCCTTGGGTTCATGCTTTTGCACTTCTTTAATGGGTATTCTGTATGAATAAGCAATTATATTTTCTATTAAACAATTTCAGTGTAATTGAATTAGCAGTTATAATATTGCTAGGGCAAGCAAAAGCTTTCCTAGGGAAAAATTAAGTGATATTGGGTAGTGCAAATTAATTTATAGAACTGAAAAATGTAACCAATTAAATAGAATTGCCTTTGCTCCCCCCACCCCACCAAAATACAATTAAGCAGCACATTGTTTCAAAGACTATGTTTCAGAGCAATTTGTTTTCAATCATAATAGCTGTTTTTCATTCATTATGAAAAGCTGTCTATTATAATGAAAATTTCATAGGCAGTTTTCCTTGACAAAGCAGGTTGCAAGTTTAAACAAAGATAGCCTGCAGATTACTTCCTTGATAAGGAGTCACCTTAGAATTACATTTTAATAAATCATTGAAAATAAATCTTCTGCATTACAGCATGAAGGTTTAGAAAAAGAAAAAGCAAATAGAGAGAAACTAATCAATGGAAATCTCCAGCTGCCAATATAATAACAGATGGACCAATGCTAATATATAAAGTGTATTACACTCACACACACAGCCAAAAAGAAAAATGTAAGATAAATACCACGGAAGTCAACTGTCACAAATGAGACTTGAGTAATAATCCCATCTTTACCATTCATCATTCCTACTGGGCCTCCTCCAAGCACTTTGCTGAATTATAAACTAGGGTATTTAGGCCACATATTTTGCAATCGAATAAGATGGCCATCTTTAGATTACTACTGAGATTTAAAGCATCCTACCAAGCTTTTCCAAACAAAATAAAATATAAATATATACACATATATGTAATGTATGTGTATATAATACATATAATATATGATATATATTAATATGTATATAGTTAGAAAGGAATTAAAACTGTTGTTGGAGCAACTGTAAATATTTAATAAATGTGCATTAGTAAGAAATTTGTAGCAAAAATATTTAGTAATACCAATGTCATGTCTTTTATGAATGCCTGGATCTGAAAAGACCACAGGTCTGTCCATGTGAATTCCATAAAAAAAGAATGGTTTAGATTCTTTAGAATTGTTTAGATTTTTGGGATAGCACTTAAAAGGCTTTTATGTAGGGAATGACCAGTCAGGTTTCTAACTTGAGTTCACTGAAGGCTGACTGGAAGGGCAGAGTGGACCAGAGCCAGGAAGGCCGGGTAGTGACTCTGAATTAGTCCAGGTTAAGAGGTGAGCATTTAAATTAAGGAAGAAGTGGAGAAGGAAAGGAAGTCATCAGTTTTCAGAAGCTAAATTGACAGACTCACTTTTCATTGGCTGTGGAGAAGGAGATGACTCGAGAATAGCTTGAAGGTTTCCATTTTGAAAAAACTGAAAGTCTGGTATCACTACTTATGAATTAGAGATGTAGATCAAGGTGTATGCAGAGGAGGTGACTAAGTTCATGTGTTAATTATGAGTATTTCCAAAAGACTCAATTAGATTAATGTTATTCCTGGACTCTCTGCCTCTGCTAAGACAATAGTGATTGAAAAAGGCATTTATTACAGAAATAACTACTGATGTTCTTAGGTAAATTAATCATCAAATAATCTCATCTACCTTTTAAATCAGTGTGAGTTAGGTTCATTGTCTGTGAGGCTGTGGCTTCAGCCCTTAGAACTTTTTTGCAACCTAATAATATAGCTAATCTTTGGATTGGTACTAAGGTTTAAAGGTATACTAACAATTTTCTCAAAATAGAGGGTGAATATATATTTTATTCAGCCTCTAAGATTTAATGATACACACAGTGAATAATGCTTGGAACCTGTAGGAAACTTCATCTAACATTCAGAAAATAGTTGACAAAATTTTATATTCACCTAAAGGAAGTGGATATCAAAATTCTCCAGTTGGGAACAATAGTGAAGCTAAGTGTTTCTAGGTTTCTAAAGTTGAAGAAACTATTAACTAGAAGGTTTAAAAATTTTTTTTAATTTTAAAAATAGGGAGACATCCTGGAGCCTGGCACAATATCTGGTACAGAATAGAAAGTCAATAAATGTGAAATATATATATATTTATATTTTAAATGTAACATGAACAGCTGCCCATACATTTTAACTTGCCTGAATATTAGAAGCAGTTATCTATGTATTTTCAGTTCAGTTCAGTTGAGTCGCTCAGTCGTGTCCGACTCTTTGCGACCCTATGAATTGCAGCACGCCAGGCCTCCCTGTCCCTCACCAACTCCCGGAGTTCACTCAGACTCACATCCATCGAGTCAGTGATGCCATCCAGCCATCTCACCCTCTGTCGTCCCCTT
This sequence comes from Bos javanicus, assembly GCF_032452875.1. NCBI lineage: Eukaryota > Metazoa > Chordata > Mammalia > Artiodactyla > Bovidae > Bos > Bos javanicus. The sequence goes on from NC_083872.1 coordinate 93,933,144, forward strand.
CTCCTCCTGCCCCCATCCCTCCCAGCATCAGAGTCTTTTCCAATGAGTCAACTCTTCGCATGAGGTGGCCAAAGTACTGGAGTTTCAGCTTCAGCATCGCCGCCCGTGCTCTATTTATGTATTTTAGTATCAAGCAAATAAAAACATTTAATAACTCAGTATAACTCTAAACACTCACACTATACTTATTTACTCATCACCTATTCTGTTTTAATAACTTACTCCTAAAAATTTTTATGGTTATACAATATTAACAATATAGTTCATATTTGAATTTTTTGAAAATAGACAATTGCAAAATATATAAACTTCATGGATAAGAAAAGTTTTCCATGAGTTTCATGATCATTAGAAACTTAACTTTCTTATACCTGTTTCTGGAATTTTTAAGATCTGATGAGACATGACAATAGACAATGAAATGTTTTTCTTCTTACACAGTTATCTCATTTATCCATTTTCTTTAATAGACTATATTATTCACATGATGAGGCTTTTTGATTCTGCTGTTTCTTTTCATTCTGTAGCATCATCTGCTTTATCCTCTGAGAACTCCCCCATGCTATTCAGCATTCCCATAGACACAATCCTTAATGTACTTTAACTTAAAATTTCAGTTCACTTTATCCAATATTAAGTACCTACCATGTGCTGCAATGGGTGAAAAAAAGTTAAATTAAATTCTTTCTTATATCATTTCTTCCTCTTTGGTAATATCAATGACTACCATATGTTCCAGCTATCCTACTTCTGGATATTTACCTGAAGTTAATTTGAAAAGATTATGTGTATCCCTGTGTTCACTGCATTATTCACAATAGCTGAGATATGAAAACAACCTACCTGCCCATTGATGGATTTGGCAAAACTAATACAATATTGTAAAGTTTAAAAATAAAATTAAATTAAAAAAAAAAAAGAAGATGAGCTATATATATGCAGTGGAATACTACTCAGTCATAAAAAGATGAATTGTTGCTATTTGCAACAACATGAATGGACTTGAGGGTATTATGTTAAATGAAATGTCAGACAGAGAAAGATAAATACCATATGATCTCTTTCATATGTAGAATATAAAATTAATAATAAATGAACAAAACAAAAGCAAAAGCATAGATACAGAGAATAGAGTAGTGGTTATCAGAGTAGAAGAGGGCTGGGAGAGGTCAAAGTGGGTCAGTTGTATAGTGATTGATAAAAATGAAACTTGGTGGTAAGCACACTGTAGTGTATACAGAAGTCAAAATATACTATACACATAAACACATAATACTACAAACCAATGTTACCTTAAAAAATCAGGAATGACATTGCTCTGAAAATTCAGTGGACCTTTTACTCTATAGCTTCTAAACTTCCCTTTCCTCATTTATAAAATGGAGATCAAAATAATACCCACTTGGAAAAGAATAAATACATGTATATGTATAACCGAATCACTTTTCTATGTAGCTAAAACTAATACAACATTGTTAATCAATTACACTCCAATATAAAATAAAATAAATTTAAGTAGTACCCACATTATAAATTTGTGGAGGGAAAAAAAGGCAATGTTTTCTATAAACACTTTAAAACAGTCCCTGAAACATAGAAGGTATTTAATCAATGTTGACTTCTATTTTCTTTGTATGGATCCATTTTTCAAACCAATATGATAGATTATTATGGACTATGTATGCTTGATACACTTACATCTAATTATTGTCTTTAAAATTCTGTGGACAAATGCCTTCCTGTAGCCAATATCAAAATTTTCATTCCACCATATTTATACCTACTTAGTAATCATTGCAGACCATGGGTTGCTAAAAGTCAGATAGGACTGAACTACTTCACTTTCACTTTTCACTTTCATGCATTGGAGAAGGAAATGACAACCCACTCCAGTGTTCTTGCCTGGAGAATCCCAGGGATGAAGGAGCCTGGTGGGCTGCCATCTATGGGGTTGCACAGAGTTGGACACAACTGAAGCGACTTAGCAGTAGCAGCAACAGTAATCATTTACTGCAGCCTTGGCCCAGATGATACAAATATTCGTAAGATCTGTATCAAGTATAGAATTTTAGTCCAATAAATACTCTCTTCCTTCATCTTTTCCTAATGTGAGACATCTGACACTAACTTTTCCTGGTTCTCAAATCTCCCTAGTCTTTCCTCCTTGTCTATTTAAATTTACTGACCATTTTTTAATATTAACTACAAATTGTATCAATGAATCAACTTTGCTGCCTTGAATTCTTCTTTACACAACTTTTTTACTCACATGGGGTGTTTTTTTCCAATAGGAAAATTATATCTAAAATGATTTATCCCTGATCTCTTCCTCTACATCTGTACAGGTTATTTTGTGATATCAAAAATCAAGTTTGTGAGACAGCTTAGTAATTGTTGAGAAACAAAGGACTTTAGGGTCAAATAGACCTATCTGATTCCTACCTATGTAACTTATCTGCATGACCTCGGTCAACTTATTTGACATCTTTGTCCTTTTCTCATCTTTACAATGAAAATAACCGTACCTACTTTTGAGGGTTATGATGAGGATAAATTGAGAGAGTGAAGTAGAGAGCTTTGTACAAATCTCTTGTTATCTCAGTATCATTAGAAAGAGAAGAATTGAAGGGAGATTAAATTATCGCTATTTAAATATTGAATTATTGAATATATTGTTCTTGTACGCTTCCAGAATTTTCTATATACAGGACATGAACTATGGAGTCCCAACTTTAAAAATCTTAGCAATTTAATTTGAATATTAGAAAAAATCAGTTTCTAGATGAAATATTAATGTATGCATGCTCAGTCACTTAATTGTGTCTGACTCTGTGACCCCATGAACTTTGTAGCCTGCCAGGTTCTTCTGTCCATGGGATTTTCCAGGCAAGAATACTGGAGTGGGTTGCCATTTTCTTCTCTAGTGTATCTTCCTGACCCAGGAATCGAAACCCGTGTTTCCTGCATTTGTCTCCTGAAATGACAAGCGGATTCTTTACAACTTGAGCCACCTGGGAAGCCCTACCTTATTTGGAAACAGTGTCATTGCAGATGTTATTTCAGGAGGGTGGGCCCCTCACGCATGTGACAAGTGTTCCTATAAAAGGGAATAATTTGGAGATAAACATGCACACAGTGAGAAAGTCATGTGAAGATGAAGGCAGAGATTGAGCTGATACTTCTGCAAGCCAAAGAACATCAACAAGAGCTGGCAAAGCACCAGAAGAGAGGAGAGGCACCAAACAGATTTTTCTTCATAGGTCTCAGAAGGGATCAAACTTTTTTTCTTATTTTTATTGAAGTATACTCTATTTGCGGGGTAAGTCACTTCAGTCGTGTCAGACTTTTTGTGACCCTAATGGACTGTAGCCCACCAGACTCCTTTGTCCCTGGGATTCTCCAGGTAAGAATACTGGCGTGAGTTGCCATGCCTTCTTCCAGAGGATCTTCCCAACCCAGTATAGTATCTGCATCTCTTATGTCTCGTGTATTGGCAGGCAAGTTCTTTATCACTACCACCACCTGGAACTTGATTTTCAGTGTGTTAATTTCTTCTGTATAGCAAAGTGACTCAGTTATACAAATATATATTCATTTCCATATTCTTTTCCATTATGGTTTGTCATAGTTCTTTGTGCTATACAGTGGGTCTTTGCTGTTTATCCATCCTATATGTATCAGTTTGCATCTGCTGATCCCAAACTCCCATTCCTTCCCTTGGATTTGTGGCCTTCAGACCTGTGAGACTGTACATTTCTATTGTTTGAGCCATCCATTTTGCTGTCCTTTGTTATTGCAGCTCTGGAAAACTAATATATCATATTGCATAATTAACTAGAAAATGCTTAGCTTCAATTATAATACAAACACATATACATACATATGCACTGATATGTATAAAGAATATATAAACCAGAAAATGTGTTTGATTGGCTGTTTAAAGTAGACTGTTGATTGAAATATTGAGCAATTAAACATAGAATTCAATTACAAACATTAGAGTCTTCAATTGAGAAGAATAAGGAAAGAAAAGCTTCAAAATTATAATGGCTTTTTATATCAGAAATGCCCCTAAATATGTTTCCTCCTCTTTGAAGTCTAAGAGGATGTAGCTATCTCTAAATTGCCTCTCTCAGTTTTTAACAACTCCCTAAATGGGTTTCCTGAGCCCATGAGAAGAGCAGAAGATCTTTCCCTGTCAGCATTCTTGGTTCATATCACACTGGCTAGTTGCCTCTGTGGAATTCTGATTTTCTTATGAGACTGCTTTTCCCATTTGCCTTGCATTTCTTTTTGTGTCCCTTTCTGTGAACCCTGTGAGGGTAAGATTTAGAACAGTTTTACAAAATTTAAGAAATACCTAGTTGACCAGTGCCTACAAATCAGCAAACCATGTACCCTTTTTTCCTGCAGAAAAACCATGATTGATCATTTAGGCACATCTTATCATAAAACCTTCCTTCCTAAAACTACGAGGGGACCACTTGTAGCTGAAAAGGTCTCAGTTCAGTGCCGCAACATTTTAATGTCTGGTTGTTCACTGGAACATAGTAGCAGCTGCTTCTGTTAGGAAAATATCTTAGGGATATTTTTTAGAAGATTTTTAGTTTATAGAAATATGTCATAGTGATTAAAAACATCAGCTCTGGAGTTAAACTAGACTAGATTCAAATAGCTGGTTGTTTTGTTCTATGGCTATAATAGCCGGTGGTCCTGGGATTATTAGGTAACCTTCATAAATAGAGTCCTCATCTCTTCTAATAATAATACAACCTTGCAAGGTTTTAGGGAGGATTAATGAGATAATGTATGTAAAGTACTTAACATAGCACTTGGAGCAAAGTGTTGAATATGAAATGCTCAATAGAGGCATATTGTATTCTTCTTAGCAGTAGTATATGCATTAGTCACTCAGTCATGTCTGACTCTTTGTGACCCCATGGACTGTAGCCTACCAGGCTCCTCTGTCCATGGGATTCTCCAGGCAAGAATACTGGAGTGGAATGCCATTCCCTTCTCCAGGGGATCTTTCTGACCCAAGGATGAAACCTGGATCTCCCGCATTAGCAGGCAGAGTCTTTGCAGTCTGAGCCACCAGGAAAGCCCACTTTGGTGGTGGGCTTTAGTCGCTAAGTAATGTCCGACTCTTGGGACCACATGGACTGTAGCCTGCCAGGCTCCTCTGTCCATGGGATTCTCCAGGCAAGAATACTGGAGTGGGTTGCCATTTCCTTTTCCAGTGGTAGTAATGTCAATAGTATTTCCAGTTTTCAGAGTCCTAATCAACAATGAGACATTTCAGCTTGGCAGACTGAATGGCTTCACAGTGATCATAAGGCAGCTAAACCTGTTCAGGATTATTTGGCCACTTCGTTATCGATACGATCTAAGTTGGACCTCTGAATATTAGGACATGGAATTTGAAATCATTCACTGGTATACAATGTGGCACTCTTTGCTACCCACCAGGATTCACTCAAGGAAAACCCAACGTGTGACACAAAGATATAATAAAGATGGAAACTGTAAATAATTACTTTTAATCGCATAGCTCATTGAAAGAGAAAGCAAGAACTTTTCAACACTCTACAGTTTTCAGGATTTTGTACTCTGCCCACGTTTAGTTCCTCTGTCAGACCTGCCATTTTGTGTGTAATATAATACTGCTTAAGGTTATCAATCTTTAAAAAAGTATACCATTGCTTTATAGCCACTCCTGCTTTGCAATACAAATGACATAATTACTTGTTCTGGCTGGAGGGGGTCCAGTTTCTCTAGTTCATTTTTTAAATGCAAATCTTATTAAGTATTTTATCCTAAAATGGCTAATGCAAAAAGGGCAGTCCTAGACTAAGATGGACAACATGCCTAAAAAATAAATACTAGGCAAATAATGAAACCTGAATTAAATCAGTGCACTGGAAACCAAATTGATTACTTATTGAAATATGTTAACATAGTGTAATGGGTAACAGCCAAAGTCAGATATACAATAATATTCCATGAATCATTGTCAGATAATCCCAAAGTTTTATATGAGCATTAAGAAATTTTAAAATCTTTGCCACCAAAATCTAGATGCTCATAAAAAAAAATTACAGGTAGTTATCTGTGTATTATATAGTTCAGTTTAAGGACTCTTATTTTTTACAGGTCCTCTTTTTTTTTGCTTTTCTCTAAAAGTCATAGGTCTGTTGTCAAATAGAATAATGGACAATTCTTCTATAAACATCCTGCAAGAAACTTTTACAAATGATAAATGCATTATTTCTACTCAATTCATTTTAAGATTTCAGCTATGCAGCAAGGTTTTTTGAAAAATTCTTTTTATTTGGAAATGTGTAATACATATAAAAATATATTTTCATACTTTCATATGTGTGCAGTTTGAAGAATAGAAAAATAAATGCTTTTGCACTGTACAGACCACTGTCCTAGCCTAAAATACTTGTAGTTTCTGTCTTTGGAGACACCTGCATGGAGCGATGCCTTTTAAGAGACTGCTTTAATTTTGAAACTATACTGAAAACAACTAATTGTTGGGTTGCTTTAAATATTGGTTTCTAGAATGTATCCATTCCCATTGTAGTTTAAAAAAATTTTTTTAAATTGTTTCAAAGTCCAGTTCAAACAATTTGCAATGTAATTTTGGAAACCAAAATGTTAATACTTATTATGTGGCTCAGCGGTAAAGAATCACCCTGCAGTGCAAGAAAATGCCTGCAATGCAAGAGATGCAGGTTCGATCCCTGGGTGGGGAAGTTCCCCTGGGGAAGGGATTCATACCCACTCCAGTATTCTTGTTGGGATAATCCCATGAACAGAGGAAACTGGTAGGCTACAATTCATGGGATCGCAGAGTTGGACATGACTGAGCACACGCGCACACACACACACATTTGTTCAGTGTTTAACAACTACAGAGCAATTCACAACTGTCGTTCTTTTGCAAATTATTTGTAAACTTGAAAGGCATAATTCCTGAGCAATTTTTATTAATTTCACAACATTTAAATAATAGTAGGGAAAAGCTGGGACAGCAAATCAATGCAAATGCTAATAAAGTACTACTTTTGAACTTTAGATTTGGTCTTTTATGCCTCAGTTTCCCCATAGATATGCTTGAAAAACATACGAACCACCTCCCAGGATTGACAAGATACTTGAGTATTTCAGTATGCCTGATCAAAGAGAGCTCAACAAAGAGGGGAAAGACCATTGACTCATGCTGGGAAGAAAGTGACTTCATTAGCACATCCTAGGGGTGCCCCTTTGAAAGTGTGTTAAATTGTGTTAACAGTTTGATTCAGAGGCGGGAGTGAGACTAGTTTGAACTTGTCTCATTAATATACTCGTGTGATTCGGAGGTGGGTTTTGCAAGCCTGTTACAGTATTTTCTCACTGCTCTCTCCGGAATTCTTACACTGTCTACCTCTCAGCAGCTGACTGTTATCAAGGCTCCGTTCTTGAGTGATTTCTAGCCGTAGGACTCTTCTTTTGTTTCAGTCATCACAGACTATTAGCAATTCATTTTCCCAAGAAAGGGTCATTTCAATGTATTATTCTCTTGTTTTAGCAGCCCTTTGTCTTCCCCTTGAAGAAGAAACTAACCATCTTGCTTTCCAGAGAGGCCGGCACTGAGGGAAGCATATTGTTTTTTGTGATGAGAGATGTAGAAGGAGGCCCAAGTGACTGGACACACACACCCTAAGGGTTATCTGTGCAACCAATAATTACGTTCTTAGAGGCTGATTACTTTCTGTTGCTTAGATGCAAAGCAAACAGAAGTGTCGTACACAGGATAAAAGCCAAAGCGCTGAGTATGTGTAAACCTCTTTTGAAAGATTTATTACATGTCACAATGTGGCTATAACTTATTCTCATCTGTCCCCCTTGGCACTTACCAACAGTGATGAAAATGGAGAGTCTTTACTCAGGGAACTCTTGACTGCATTACTATTAAATTATTTGCATATTGGTAGCACAGAGGGATCCTAGGATGGCATTTTTCCAAGTTTCATTACCCTAACCCTCACCACTCAATAATAGTTCCCACAATTCCGATGAGGTGGAGAGAAAACCATGGAACTATTTGCCTTCTGAGTATTTTTACTGTTAACTAATGAAAAATGCAGTTAATGACACTAAATGAAAGAATGGAAGAATGGAGAAATGGATGAGTAGAAGGACTCAGTTGTTAACAGAGAAAAGTATATGGGTCATGGGGGGATGGGTTTAAATGAATGAGTACAATTCTGTTGCAAAGCTGCAGAGCCCCCTATTGGTAATACAATATAGTTTATCTTGCTTATTGCCATTCTATTTTGAAGAACACCCCCATCATTAGATCACTTGTTACGCCATCAACAGATAGCCATGGATCTTTCTCAGTCCAACTGTGTGCCTCTCACTAACTTCCAAATATATTCACCTGGATACGCACTACCATACACTCGCCTTAACAACAAGACTTAATGTAGAGTTCAACATTGCCATCATCTTTTTGTTCCATCTTCCTATGCTTAAAATTGGGCTTTCCTGGTGGCTCAGTGGTAAAGAACTGCCTGTCAATGCAGACTCCCTGATCTGGGAAGATCCCCTGGGGGAGGAAACAGCAACCCATTCCAGTATTCTTGCCTGGGAAATCCCATGGAGAGAGGAGCCTGGTGGGCTACAGTCCATGGGGTTGCAAAAGAGTCAGACTTGACTCAGTGCCTAAACAACTAATGTTTAAAATTACCAGTGTCTTTATGGGCTATTTCTAATCATTGTTAGCTTGTCTTTTAAACATCTAATCGTCCCCCACCTTACTTACAAATGAGATCTAATTTAAAGTGAATTTCTGCCTTTCAGATCAATTAAGGTCATGTTTCCTACTTTCCCCTTGGATTTAGAATCTTCCACCCTGCTCTACTATCAACACATTAATACATTTTATTAGCAGAATCAGGATAGCTTGGGATGACATCGGAGACAACTAAAGGGCTCTCAAATCTGTAGTAGCCTCCCAAAGTCATCTCAAGTTGATTCATATAATTATTTAAATAATAAGAGAATCAGCAAATATGTGTTTGAAATCATTTTCAACCCAGTATTATTTTCGCTGATCTGTGTTACACACTTTAAACTTTTAAACTATATTTGCTAGGGTAATGCAACCTGAAGGCAAGTCACCTGAATCTGTTTTCAGGTACAGATTCGCCCCGAACCTCCACCAACAAAAAAAGTCAGGAGCCATTACTCCTTCTCTTCCACCCTGACATTTTTCAGGTTGGTTTCCTCATATTGCATCCCTGCAGCAAAATCTTAATCCTGCTCATGCTCAGCTGATGGCTGAAATAACCATCATCTATCCCATTCCATACTGCTTTAATCCAATTAGTTCTCAAGTTAAAACTCTTACTCTTCTTAGAAATTCTTCCCCATTGAACCCAAATCCTTGGTTCATCTAAAAATCTATACAATCCCTCTTTTGTTAGTCATACAAATTATTTTAAAATTCAATAAGTATTTAACTAATTTCAAGTACAAGAGAGTGTTTAAATATAATATTTACATTTCTGTCCCATTTTCAGCCTTTTCTGGATTCTCTTAATCTGGTATCCTTTAAATATTGTTCTTCCTTAATCTTATATTAAAAAAATTCTTCTTTATTTGACCCTTGTACAATCTTCCTTGAAAAATCTCAACATCCCTTACAACTTCTTTTAACTACTACCCACAGACAGACAACTGTCAATGCCTAGTCAACACTCTTATCAGGGTATACTGGAATTCGTTCTGACTCAACAAACCTATTTATTCAACAATCATTTATTAAGAGACTTTCAGTTTGGACCATGACAGAGTACTTAGTCTTGTAATTAAATTTCCACCATAAACAAACAGAAAACCTAGGAAAAAATATAAAAGGGAACTGTTAAGTATTCAACAGTAACTGAGGTAAGGCTACAACATATGAATAAGGAGAAGCCCACGAGTGAGCATCATAATCACCTATCAGGGCCTTGGATAGCTCCTAGACCAACCATATGCAGAGAGAACTTCTGGGATACCTAACTGAAAACAGCTGCTGGACAAAAGTATAGAGTACTCAGTTAAGCCAGTTCTGTTATGCCAAGCTTAGGACCTTTGCAGGGGAAGTCTTGAACACTTAAATCAAAAATCCAAAAGGAAACCAATACAAATAGAATTGCCCAATTTGCTACATAGTTTCCAATAGAAGCTAGTGGGAGTAAAGATGATCTTTTCAATAAGTGATTCTGGAGCGACTGCATATCTCTATGGGATATAAACACCTTGAACCTTTCCACACATCATACAGAAAAATTAATTTGATGTCAATATTAGACCTAAATTTGAAAGTTAATCAAATTTCTGAAAGAACCACAACACACTATCTTCATGAAATTGGATGAGATAAAGTTTCCTTAAAAGAACATAAAAAGGACTAATAAAGGAAAAATAATAAATTGGACTCAAGAACTTCTGCTCATCAAAAGAAAGGCAAACCACATCTGAGAAAATATATTTGCAATACCTCTGACAAAGGAATTACATCCAGATTTATAGAGAACTCCAACAAATGAATAAGAAAAGACACCCAATCCAACTAAAAATGTGCAAAAGAATTAAAGAGGCAGGGACTTCCTTGGTGGCCCAGTAGTTAAGAATCTGCCTAATCTCTGTTCAGGGAACTAAGATCCCACATGCAGCAGAGCGGCTCCACTTGCTCCAACTACGGAGCCTGAGAGCCACAACTAGAGAGTTCTCGTGTGCCTCAAGGGAAGATTCTGCCTGCACCTAAGGCCAGACAAATAATAAATAAATATTTAAAAATTAAAAAAAGAATTGGAGAGGCACTTTACAAAAAATGATATTCAAATGGCCAATTAGTATATAAAAACTTGCTCAACATCATTGCTCATCAAGGACATAAATGTAAACATAAATGTAAACAAGGCTAAAATCAAGGACTAACAATATTGATTCCTGGCAAGGATACGAAACAACTAGGACTCATATTTAATTTGGGGGTGTATAAACTGGCCCAGCCATTTTTAGGAAGCAATAATACATTACAAGGCTAATCATGTACCTATCAAATGACCAGTCAATCTAATGCCGAGGTATATACTTAAAAAATAGTGTGCGCTTAGGTACTCAGTCATATCCAACTCTTTGCCACCCCAGTACTGCAGCCTGCCAGGCTCCTCTGTCCATGGAATTCTCCAGGCAAGAATACTGGAGTAGTTTGCCATGCCCTCCTCCAGGGGATCTTTCCAACCCAGGGATCGAACCCAGGTCTCCCACACTGCAGGTGGATTCTTTACCATCTGAACCACCAATAGTGTAAACATCCACAAAAAATAATAGGTACAACAAATATTAATAGTAACTTTGTTCATACGAATGGAAAGCTATAAATGGTTCATATGCTCATGAATAAGACAATGGAGAAATTCATGACATATTTATGCAATGGAATTCTACAGCATAATAAAAAAAAAAATAAACATGTAATACCATGGATGAATCTCAAGAACATGCTAGGTGAAAAAAGTCAGACTCCAAAATAGTAAATATAGTCTGATTCCAATTATGGAGTCCATATGTAGTTTAAGATCACTAAAATTAATTCACTGCATAAGAGTTAGAACAGAAGTTACCTCTGGTGGTGCAGAGAAGGTGTTGACTAGAAGGGGCAATAAGGAATGTCCTGGGAAGTTGGAATTTTTCTATGCCTTCATCTGAATAGCACTTATATGGAAGTATACAATGTAAAAATGACTGAACTCCACACTTAAGCTTTGTATACATTACCATATGATATAATTTATCAATAAATAATGAAAAGTACACATGTGTACAAATAATCTTTATATTATATTATTATTCTATCATTATGATGCGGTTGCCTCTGTATTTAGAGTTAGGACTTAAAAGATGAATGAATATCCTAGCACACAATCTATGGGTAGAGTTGGGAAGACAGCCACTTCAACAGACAAATTAGAATATCATACCATTAATTCATTTTCAGAGTTATTATCATGTTACTGTGAAAATATCTAGGACAGAAACAACTAAGTCTTTTGGGAGTTGATGGAGAAGTCTTCACTCAAGAACCAATTTTGAGCTTGGAATTTCAAAAGAAACAGAAATGTGTTGGAGAGCAAGAAAATAGGTTAGGTGGAATTTGATATTTCACAAAGACTAATAAATATATATATATATATATAGTGAGCCCTCTACCTGAAAAACTTTGTCATAAGAACCCACCATACTGGCAGGAGTATAACAAGTACCATCAGCATTTGTGGACAGAAGGAAAGATTGAGAATCTGCTTTAGGGCAAGACCACAGTGAGCCAAGAAAGGAAAGATGAGGATCTCATCAAAGGCAAAGGCAGAATTTCGAGCTGCGGGTGTACATGCTCAGTCACTCAATCTTGTCTGACTCTGTGACTCCATGGACTGTAGCCCGCCAGGCTCCTCTGTCCATGGGATTTCCCAGTCAAGAATACTGGAATGGGTTGCCATTTCCTTCTGCAGGGAATCTTCCCAACCCAGGGATTGAAGCCACATCTCATGTGTCTCCTGCATTGGTAGGTGGATTCTTTACCACTGCACCACCTGTGAAGCCTGAATTTCAAGCTATTTCTGAATTAAACATAATTGGACTTATAGTCTGATTGGAGGGGCAAGATAAAATCTATTCTTCCAATCGTGGAGAATATTATCCTTGTGTATTTCTGGGTTTCCACCTTGTCACGACACTGAAATAGATAATTCCTTACCTACCTATTTCTTACTAAAACAATATTACATTAATTATAAATGAATGAGAATTTTTCTCAAAGAGTGTATTTTTAAGGTTCACCATGTCCCTCTTGGAACCTGACAAATGCCACTCTGAAATAGTCCTCTGGTTTTGTGGCCAGATTGCATGCAATCGTAGGGGAATATGGGTAGTTTTCTATCTGACTTTTTTACATGTCTTACTCTTTTCCATACAATTTATGTTACACTGAGAAGTTGGAGATTCCTCACCTTTCATCTATAAAAATATTCTGTGTTGTCAAACCCTTTGAGCAGTACATCTGCCAAGCTTTCATGTTCCATCTTTCCCATTAAAAATCTGCACCATGAATAAATACCGCCCCCAGTAGTTAGTTAAAATAGTACCCTGCCACCTTTCACCCCTTTTGCTCACAAAGTAATCTAAACCTAGCACATTAAGGGAGAGATCAAAGTGATGTTGCTGTTTTATGTACAGTAGGTGCAGTTGGCTCATTTGTGAGTTACCACTCTCTAGGGCAGAGATAAGGCATATGAACAGTTAGCTGTGGCCTTTCACCTGCAAAATCGAGTTCATAGTGAAATATATGCGATGCACAAAAGAGATAAATAGGAAGAGATGTAGAAATCAACACAAAGAGGGAACGGAGGCAGAAACTAGACAAGATTTAAACGTTTTCTCGATATTAAAATGTCACAGGATTTAGAATGAATAATTACCACAGAATTTAAATTTCTTTGTACTTGCTACCATGGGGAATAGGCCTTATTATCTCTGTCCAACAAACACAGGACAGACAGACCAGGCGCCATGCAACCTCTATTCATATGTTAACCCCTGAAAGTACCCTGCTAAGCAACTTCTGAAAACTCTTTTCTAAATTTGAACCTGATTTATCTCCCAAGTTATGAGCTTCATCACCAGACAGTCTGGTTCAAATATCAAACATTGTTCTTGAAAGGAAAAAAGTTACTCCCCCACCGTCAATGTAATTTTATCCCAGTGGCTGAGGATCACGTTTGCGATCGTGGGGCACATTTCGCCTTTTCTTTTGTCCTCCACTCCTTTTATAGAAAAATCGCATTAATGCCAGCCAGTATGTAGAATGCAGATGTCCAGACACTTCAGGAAAGTTCCGGAAGGAAAATGGCAGGTTTGACAAAACAGGCAATGTACATATCTTGCAGTATTTCTTTTAAGGATGTCTTCAGTTTTGCGCCATGTAGCACATTTTGTGAGTTGAGGAGCATTGCACTATATTTAGCATAATATTGTCTTCCAGGAACAGGAAATATTTTTTTAAAAATCTTTTTACTGTACCACATAGGTAAGTCTAGGCATGCCAAATAATTATCTTTTAAAAAATTCTTTTTAATATTTTTTTTTCTTGGCTGCACCAGGTCTTAGTTGCAGGGGATCTTTAGCTTCAGCATATGGGATCTAGTTCCCTGACCAGGAATCAAACCCAGGTCCCCTGCACTGGGAGCATGGGGTCTTAGCCCACTGGACCACCAGGGAAATCCCCATATAATTTTAAAATGATGTGTACACTGTGACGATAAGTGGGTCCTTTCAGAAAGGCAACTAGGGATACTGTAAGACATTTAATCTGGATTTTTCACTTTCTATGTGACAAGCTACCAACAAGTTACCTTCTGATAAAACTCATGAACAAACACATCTGTAAAGAGTTAATGTCCATCTATTCTAACTCTTACTTCTCTCATTTCTGCACTCACTCATCTTTTCCAAGCCAATTTTGTGATCCCTTCCATCAGGGCATGTTTGGAAAAGGATGGACAATGTCTTCCTTCTCTTTTGAAAATGCTTAAACTTTGGAAAGTGATCCTGCTAAGAGCAGTGGACAGGGAGAGAAGAGAGTGACTTGCCTTCACAAATGGCTAGAGGAAGGAAAGGCTATTTTCCCAGGCTGGGGAATCTGAGATCTCCAAAGCATCAAGAATTTGAAAGCCAACTTGCTCCAGCCATCCATGAAGATGATAAAATGGAAGAATATTGGGGGTTAGTCTGGGGCAAATTTCTGGAAGCCGCTTAATTCTGGGCACAGGATCTTCTTGTTTTGCAAGAGTCAAGTGTCACCAGATTTGAGGGATCAAGAAGAATCAGAGATTCAGCCTGTCACACAGGCGCTTCTACAGTATGCTTCAAACAGGCATTTCTGACTATTTTCTACCACTCTCAAAGAGATTTTTCTCCAGAGCACAGCCTTTGGTTGCTTAAAGTCACCCTACTTTGGTTCATAACATGCCCTCTCTCTAGGGTATGCTCTAGACATTTCTCCCAAACTGTCTAATCTTACTTATCTTCTAAAGACTAGTCTTCTTCCTACAGGAAGTCTTCCTGGAGTTTTCAAGGTTTTAATAAGCTTCCTTTTCTCTAACTAAATCATTTATGTCCTGGCTCCTCACTTCAAGATTAATTGCAACAGTTTTAATTTTAATGTAGTTATTACTATTCAATTATTTAAATGGCCTGAACTTATATAATTTTAAGCTCTCTGAAGGCAGTAATCATGTCATACCATTCTTCATATTAACCACAGTGCTTTGAGAAACATTATTGCTTGGTGGTTAAAATTTAGCATAGATATTGAAACCAGACTCCCTGGGATTAAGTCCTGGTTCAACCACTAACTAGCTGCATGTCCTCAGACAAGTTACTTAATTTTTATGCCTCAGTTTTCTCTTCAGTGCTATATAGGCATAACATTAGCAGTTATTTCAATAGAGTTGTGAAAATTAAATGAGTCTATACATTTAAAGAGTTAGAGTAGCACCTAATAAATGTTAGCTGTAGTAACAATTTTTAATTATTATTGCAATTTTGTTCACAGTTTTCCTGGAATATCTTCTTTCATTGTTTTTACTTATGCAGATTCAATTAGAAAATATTTCTTTTGTTTCTATTAGTACAAAGCACTGTTCTACACACCATGGAGATGGAAAAACATATGCAAAATGTTTCTCTCTCAATAAACTTAGAACATGAAGAGTACCTATTCTTTAAGAAAAACTTACTCCACCTGCTTGATCGAGTCTTTCTGAAAGGTTTCTCTGAATGTGCCCTTGTTGGTCAGCCTCTCCTTCGTGTCCAGCTCTTTGCGACCCCATGGACTGTAGCATGCTAGGCTTCCCTGTTCCTCACCATTGCCCAGAGTTTGCTCAAACTCATGTCCATTGAGTCAGTGATGCCATCCAACCATCTTGTCCTGGCCTATCACATGTCATAGCTTGCATAATGAGTTTATGAAATGCATGAGGACAGGGCCTGTCTTATTGTCCATTTTAGCACTCCTAGTGTCTACCAGAATGTTTTTCACTTTGTAAGCACTGAGTAAATATTTAGTGATTGATTTGGCCCTGATGGCTCAGGGGGTAAAGAATCCACCTGCAGTGCAGGAGACACTGGAGACACTAGTTTGATCTCAGGGTTGGAAAGATCCTCAGGAGAAGGAAATGGCAACCTACTCCAGTATTCTTCCCTGGGAAATCCCATAGACAGAGGAGCTTGGAGGCTACAGTCCAAAGGGTAGTAGAGTCAGACACAATTGAGTGACTGAGCACATCTTGGCCTTATTTGTCATTGTTTCTTTAGCACAAATCTCAACAAAAGCAAATGTGTATGTGCTCAGTCTGACTCTGCAACCCCATGGAACATGGTCCTGCCAAGTTCCTCTGTCTACGGGATTTCCCAGCAAGAAGAGTAGAGTGGGTTACCATTTCCTTCTCCAAGGGATCTTCCCAACCCTGGGATCGAATCCATGTCTCTTGTGTGTCCTGCATTGCAGGCAGATTCTTTACCACTGTGCCACTTGGGGAGCCTCAAGAAAAGCAAATACTAGTTCTATTAGAAATGCCTTGTTGTTGGAAGAGGCAGAGTTTCCACAGTGTTGATCTTTGCAGTAATATCAGTTAGAAGTTCTAATAATTTTGGTGGAGTCAAGAAATTATGAAGTCAATTTTCAAAAACTGTTATATGTATATATATATATATATATATATGTATAATTCTTGCAGTAGGGTGAAAATAACTTTTTTCAAGGATATTACATAGGTCCTATGTTTTGAATTTTTCTAAGTGGATCTTACAACTCATAAGCTATTAATTCAAGGTTGTCTTGGAATAGAATCTGAAGGTACAGTGTCTCTAAGTACAACACAACATTTGATTCTATATCTTATAAAAAGATAATAAACAATACAATCATGTATGATTTTTAATTTTCCACATTTGATCCTGAGTGGTTTGCCTGTTACTGATCTTCTTGGAGGTCTAGGGTTACAACTGTATTCATAACTTTTAGAATTAGAGTTCTGATTTGATTATATACCTTTTTATAACCCTACATCTAGCACTCAGCATGGAAGGAAGGACTAATAAATATTTGCTGCATGCAGAATGGATGAAAATTCTCTTCTGTTAATACAATATCAAAGAATAAAAGAGATTATTTGACAAATGTGTTTTTAACATAAACCAAACTTCATAGTAAGAATTTGATTGAAATAAGATATATTTTAGCTATAATTTGAAGAAATCACATTTAGAAAAAATGAAACTCAGGGGGAAGTTACTCTTTGTTTATACATTTAATAGGGATAAAGAAATAAAATCAGTATGAATAATGGATAATAAGATTCTGCTGTGAAAATTTATTATGTCAACTGGGTCCCCTGGAACTAGAATTGTGCCTGGCACATTGGCATATTCTAGGTGCTCAATAATATGAGCTGAAATTTTTTAAAAGTGAACTTCTTAGTTAAGAGATCAACTGCCTTCTGTTAGATATATTTAAAAGAGAATCTCAGATAAATTTTAAAATAAACAATGCAAGTTATACAAATCTGCTGGGTTAAGCTAACTGAAAATATCATTTCTATTCTAACTTTCATTGCTTATGTTCTTTCACTTTCATAGAAAAATTGTTTTCTAAATGAAACTAATATTAAATATGATCTTTGCTTATGAGGAAACCACATAGCAAGGCTATTGAAGTAGGGTTAAATTTACATTCTGTCAAATCGTTTTACTCTAAGAGTTCTTGGAAGTCAAGCATGCTGGCTAATTCCCCAAAGAGAATTGAATATTCCAAAAATAATTCAGAACTCCCACTCATACCTGCTGAAAGAAAACAGAAGAATAGAAGGAGTGCATAGGAGGTGGGAGAAGAAAGAAAAAGTTAAAAAGAAGAATGGCTGTTCAATTAAGGTGACAATGAATCTTTGAATTACCTAGAGACCAAACAAGTCATGGAATAATTCTCTGAGTCTTTCCTAGTATCCAGCTTATAGACACAAGCCAAATCTAGTTGAAGCATGTTGAAAATTGAACAGAATCATACACACGCACACACAAATTGAAATAAAATAAATGAGAATGACTTGGAACTATAATGAAACATAACAAGTGATCACAAGAACTAGCAATTTCCATTGTTTAATCTTGTGTTTTAAAACTGGAAAGTATTTTATAATGTTTCATAGCTCAACTATATGACTTTCTACCACCATTCATAAAATGAATTTCTTTCTCATTTGCATAATGTTTCATGATTTTTACATTAAAGATTTGTACTCAGTGATAATTCCATTCACCCATTCATTATTCATTCATTTATCTGTTCATTCAATGAACATTTATGGTGTGCCTACAGGAGGAGTATTCTTATTGGTCCAGAGAGAGTAAAAATAAATACATGTTTACATAGACATACACATAAAGTACAGTTCCCTAATGGGTTGGTGGAATGGACAATGTAATGGAGACTGGAGAAAGAGATGGATACAATAGGAATTAGTTTTGAAAAAGAGAAGCAATTTTCTCTAATAGAGGGGGAAAAATACTAGTGATATATAAATAATTTAGGAATTATAAGTAGAAGATTCCTGACAAAATGGAAAATTAGTACAGACTGCTGACTTTCTCTACCAAATTAACCCTGCAGATTTCAGAGATGAGAGATAGAAGCATAGATGTAAGAAATCAGTATAATAACTAACAGAAAGCCTGGGAACATTGAAGCCTGTCTCAAATTGGGCAGGGGAAGGGGAGGGAAGTGTTTGATGGTTACTTTTATGTGATCCTGACTGGGTCACAGGGTGCACTGTTATTTGGTCAAACTATTCTAGGTGTTTTCATGAAGGTATTTCTTAAAATAAGATTAACATTTCAATCTGTAGACTAAGTAAAGAAGATTACCCTGCCTAATGTGGGTGGGCTTCATCCAATCAGTTGAAGGGACTGAATAGAACAAAAAGACATATCTGAATGAGAAAGAATTCATCCTACCTTACTGCCTTCAAATTCAGACATTGTCTTTTCCTTTCTTTGGGCTTGAACAAAAATATCAACTTTTCCTGGGTTTCAAGCCTGCTTGTTCTCAAACTACGGCTGGTCTCCTGGTTCTCAGGCCTTCAGATTAAGGCTGGAACTACACCATCAGCTCCGCTGGGTAACAAAAGCAAAAGTAGGAGTTTAGGATGCTGAATCATTTTTAAGCTGTATTTGTGGCTCTCTCCCATTTGTCCCTAAGAGAATCATTGTTTGCCCCATCACAACCATGTAGCAGAAATCAACAGGAAAAAATGTTGACTAGGTATTATGCAGGCTGCCCTAGGCATTCACTCACTGACTCCCACTACTCCAAGTCCTAACTGAGCTTAAGAGACATGGGGGAAGGAAGAAGTGTGCCATTTAAGAATGCCAAAGGAGTGAGTGGGACGAATTGAGAGAGTAGCATTCACATAAATACACCACCATATGTAAAACAGATAGCTAGTGAGGAACTGCTGTATAGAACAGGGAGCTCCGCTCAGTGCTCTGTGATGACCTAGAGGGGTGGGATGAGAGGGTTGGGAGGAAGGTTCAAGAAGGAAGGGATATATGTATACATATAGCTGATCAATGGTGCTGTACAGCAGAAACTAACACACACTGTAAAACAATTATACTCCAATTAAAAAAAATTAAAAGATAAATTTTAAAAATATCCAGATTACTTATAATATTCAATACAATTTAAATGCTATGTATATAGTTTTCCAGTATGTGGCAAATTCAACTTTTGCTTTTTGGAGACTTCTGGAATTAAAGGATATTTTTTTACCAAAATAAAAAAGGACAAAGAATGTCAAAGAAAAAAAAAAATTGTAGCATGTGGTGATGGATGTTAACTAATTTTATCATAGTGATCATTTCTCAACATTTACAAATATTAAATCATTATATTGTGCAACCAAAACTTAATATCATATTTTATGTCAAATATATCTCAGTTTAAAAATATCAAAAGAAAATTATAAGAACAAAACATCAACTAAAAAACAATAAGAATTTCAAACTTTCAACCTCAACACTAGAGTAATTATAAGAGACATAGAACATGGCTAAAATGATCCCATATACATGTATCTTTGAAGAAGAACAAATGTTAAAAATGGTAAGTTTTATAAATGTGAAATTAAAATAACAGTTGAAACAAGATATATAAAGAGCATAAAATAAGTAGGTGGGGAAAATGAACTCTGAAGAACCTATACCAAGTCATATTCTTCCATTTACTTAGAAAAATATTTTTTTGCATTCTGTCTGCATAGCATATGGGAAGGTTCCCTGATCAGGGATCAAACCAGCAGTGAAATTTCTGGATCCTAACCAGTAGGCCACCAGGAAACTGCCCCATATTCTTTTAAACACCACTCTTCTAATTTGGTCCTTCTGATTTCCTCTGGACCAAGAAATCAAATTACAGAGATTTACCAGAAGGTGTAAACTGAGTCAATATGGCCTGAGAGCAGGGTTTTCTTACCTCTATATCTCTGTAAAATTCTCTGATTTTATGCTTGTTGCTATTGTTAAACTCACTTTTCAATGTTTGTTTTTTCTTCAGTTTCATGGACATTTTCTCATCTTTGCATGTATCAGTGATCTTTAGGCTTTTGGCACATTTAAGAACCTGATTTTTTAAACTGTGCTAAATATACCCCCCTCCATATAAATACATATAACATTTCTCCTAGAATTTCAGGGAGTTCCTAAATCCTTGAACTCTTAGAAAAGTTCATAGAATTTGATAGATAGACCATATATAAGATATATGGACTCTTAGATTAAGAAATATATAAACTGTTAGGCTGAGGAATATACAGAGCAATGTCACAGCTCTGGTATGAGATTAAAAACCTCTAAACATTTAGTTAAAAATATTCAATATTTGAGGATGGGGATACTTGTGTTGAAGGAATTCAAGGCTCATATTTCTGATGGGGAAAGCTGTTATATCTTATAGGTGATTCTCACTTCTTCAGAGAAAGGAATTCCAACTCTCTAAATGCAATCCTTTTTCAATTCAGCTGGAAAAACCATTCTCCCTAGCAATAGAGCAGAACAGAGCAGTCTACAGTCCATATTCATTCCATATTCATTTCCCTTCAATTGTAGTATCATGAAAACTCCTTCCATTTGTGTTTTACCTCATCTTTACCAGCAGATAGTACAGAATTTATTACTCAGATAAAGAACAGTTGGGTAAATTGTTCAAAGCCATATAGTAAGATAGTGCTACAACCTTTCCCAGACCTTCAAATTCTCAGTCTAGCATTCTTTCCATACTAGACTGGAATATGGAACTGTATTCATTCATTCATTTCCTCATTCATCTAAGAAATATTTATTGAGTGCTCAGTTTGTATATGACTTCTTGACAATAAATTTAATTATATTACATGACATGCATTTTTTTGGAACGCTAAATCAATCAAATGCATCATACTTAATCTTGTTGTAGTTATAAAGGTTAAAAAATAGTTTCATTCATTCACTGAATAGATATTTATTGAATTCCTTTTATGTGCCAAACATGCTGATTAAAAGGTATGCTGCAATGAAGTAGGTAACATATGGTCTGGCAATGAAGATTTAAGCAATTACTCATGTACAATATGATATTAAGGAAAAGTTCATGTAACCATAAATGTTTTTTGGAAGATCAACATTTTCTAAGAATTCAGGGGAGACTCTCATTTATAAAGAGACACTTAGACTAAGCCTCAGGAGATGAGCAGGAATTATCTAGTTAAACAGGGGATTAAGGGCTGAGGGAGATAAAATAACCTATATTTGACATGGCAAACTTCATACAAATATAACAGAAGAAACATCGATAAGCATTTTAAATAAGTATTTAATTTATTTGATATAAGAGGGGGAAAAACAATTAAAAGAACACACAGGGAAGAACTATCTAATTTCAACTGGAACAATTTTTAACAGAATGGTCATTTGAATTTTGCCAAGAAGAATAGAATTTTTGACACAAAAGAGTAGAATGAGTGACTATTCCAATCAAAATGAATGTGTGTTACAAAACTATGGATACAGGGAATCATGGTACAGATGTAGGAAAGAACTCGTGCAGCCAGAGTAGCAGTGCCTATAGTGAGTAGTAAGAAACAAAAGGGGTGTAAAGCAGAAGGAAATGTACATTGAATGTTTTGAACACTTATTTAATGACTGATTTCAGATCAAAACCATGAATATCATACCATGAAATTTGAATTGCATTATAATGGCAATGAGGCATCCAAATTTTTTGAATCAGAGAAGAAAGTGACCAGATATCCCTTTAGAAAGACAAGTCTATTGGCAATGTGGAGGGTTACTGGTCAAGAGAAGAGATTGGAATCAAGGAGTCAATGAGGAGTCTACTGCAATCATCAAGGCAAGAGATACAAAATCAGAATACATTAGTGACAGTAACAATGCAATGGGGGTAAAATAAATGAAAGGTATTTTTTTCAGAAATGAAATGGATGTGTGAGATTTCCCTGGTGGTCCATTGACTAAGACTACGTACTCCCAGTGCAGGGGGCCTGGGTTCTGTCCCTGGTCAGGGAACTAGATCCCCCATGCTGCAATTAAGAGTTTGAATGCACAAACTGAAAGATCCCTCATACCAGAACACAAATCAAAGATCCTGCATGCCACAACTAAGATCTGGTTCAGCCAAAGAGCTAACTAACTAAATAAATATAAATATAATAAATTAAAAAATAGAATAAGAAATGAATGGGATTAACTTACTGGGTTGAGAGAAAGGGATTTGAAAATATGCACACACTTTCATGCTTGAGTGACTAGAAAATAGGGAATAAAGAATGCATTTATGGAAAATGAGGACTTGAGTACATACAGATGGAACAGCCCAGTGAGCAGTTAGCCATGAGGGCTTTAAGCACAGGGAGTTTGTGAATGATTGCAGTGTTCAGTGTGTTTCCTGTAGGCTGTGCTTTGTAGCTGGGCATCTTTATGGGTATGGTATAGTATAGTATAAGAATTAGTGATGATTTAGATCAAAGGAGTATTCCACTTAATGATCAACAGAGCCAATACAAAAGTAAATGTTTATGATAAGTGAAACCACAAAGGTAACTCATGTATACGTATAAAATAATGAACCACATACTATGAAACAAACCAAAAAAAAAAAGACACAATGAACTATCACTTCGCCCTGGTCAGACAGCCATCATAAAACCATCCCTAAAAAATAAATGCTGGAAAGAATATAGAGAAAAGGGAATCCGCCTACACTGTCAGTGGGAATGTAAACTGGTACAATCATTATGGAGAACAGTATGGAGGGTCCTTAAAAAATTAAATATAGAATTACCATATGATCCAGCAGTCTCACTTCTGGGCATATATCTAGTGAAAAATCATAATTTGAAAAGATACATGCACCCCAATGTTCATTGCAGCTCTGTTCACAATAGCTAAGACATGGAAGCAATCTAAATGTCCATTGACAGAGGAATGGATAAAGAATATATGGTGCATTATACAATAGAATATCACTCAGGCATAAAAAGAACAAAATAATGCCATTTGCAGCAACATGCATGAACCTAGAGATTATCAAACCAAGTGACATAAGTCAGACAGAGAAAGACAATTAGGTTTCAAAAATATGTGTCCCTTCTTAGTACTTTTACCTGTAGGATCTTGTGGTCATCTTATTGCCATTGGTAGAATCCAACCATTTTATTATGCTTAAGTGGATAAAACATAAAACAAGTCAACACTAAGCTAGACCACATTGGCTATAGATTTTTTTAAAAGTCATTTTCTAATTCCATATTGCTCCTACCCAAATCAAATCAACTCAGGGTCAGGGCTGGAGATATTAGATTCCCAGAAGCTCCAATGAGATATGGTTGGGTGAAACAGATTTTATTCCTTCTTATATACTAACTCTACTATTTAGTTCAAAACATGTCTGGTTTTGTTTCTTTGTTTGGCATATGTACAGGTGAACAGAGATAAAGGAAAAGATTTATTTTGGGAAACTTTGACTTATAGACTTGCTCTATGAGTAGGGTAATAAAATAGAGGATATACTCCATGTTCTAAGTCTGATGGTAGTTTTAATGATGGGGAAAATGACAGCATGATGGTTTAAAAGATAAGTGCAATTTGTGCCAGATTTAGCTTGTATGGGTGGCAATATATGTGTATGTTCATGTCACTCAGGTAAGAGTAGGTGTAAAACTGGAGCACAGCTGAGAAAGTTTGTGTAGAGATAAAGATTTGGAAACCATCTTATACATATAGGGGGAGGGACAAGTGAAGAAAGAAGTAACAGAGCACAGATTTCAATCTTGGACCTCAGAGGAAGGAACAATTAACTGGAAGAAAATATAAAAATAGCCAATCAATGCCCAGCCATGAGAAGGTGTCCATGAGAGATGAGAGTTGGAGGCAATCCATGGAAAATTATAGATCTGGGAGACTGTAGACTAGATTTTTGCAAAAAACATTGGAGATATTTGCAAATGGTATATGAAGGACTTTACTCCATAGAAAAGAGAAATTCATATTTTCTATCCAATAGTTTTCTCAGGAAGACTTAGGTCAAGATGAGGTTGATTCTATGACTGTTTTATTGGACGTAAAGACAGTAGCATATTCACATATGTATAAAATAACATTGGGTTGGCCAAAAAGTTTGTTTTGGGTGTTCCATAAGATGTTAAGTAAAAACCCAAATGAACTCTTGGCCCACCCAATATCTCCTTCACAAGAAAAATGTTAAAAACATTTGATGATTGATTACATTTGATGCAGCATTTGGTTAGCATCACATCTCTTCTTGATCATCTACAAGACAAGAAGATGAATAAATCATGGGTCTTGCTCTCCACTGGCTTATAGTCTTGTTGCAGAGATATACACAACCACAGTAAAAAGCTGGATAAGTTATTTATTAAATGGAAATAGAACGGTCCTCTGGATATCTTATGGAATAGAATCCACATTGGATGGATTGGGGAGACTCTCAGAATTGATGGGAAACTAAAACATCGAGAATCACCAAGGCCAGACAGGAAGCTAAGATGCCACCACAGAGGAATGATAGTAGGCAGAATCTGGTGAGGCTGTGCCTGCCCTGGTTGAATGACCATTCTCAGAACAGAAAGCGAGTACAGGGGGTGTCCTTAGAGGTCCTTAGCGTGGCTAGGACTCCGAGCTCCCAAGACAGGAGGCCCAGGTTCGGTCCCTGGTCAGGGAAGTAAGATCCCACATGTAGTGAAGCAGCTAAGCCCACCAGCTGCAGCTACTGAACCTGTGCACTGTGGAGCCCAAGAACCACAGCTAGAGAGTCCATGTGCCACAACAAAAGACCCCACATGACCCACCAAGGTCCCACGTGCTGCATCTAAGACCCAGTGCAGTTAAATAAGTAAATTAATATTTGAAAAAAAGATGCAATTGGCTTCCCCAACCAAAAGACATGAATCTGCAGTTAGAGTGTTTCCCCTGAACATTCGTGGGCATCTTGATGAAGTGATCTGAGATATCAAAATGTTCCTGAGTGTGATTAAATTCTAACAAATTAATATTTTTAAGCCCCTGATGACAGAGATGAGAAAAATTATCTTGCATAATTGTTAAAGCTAATACATAAAGACAAACTATAGAACCAATTGTAATAGAAATGAATTGTTAGCATAAACATTTCCTTCTAAATCACCCTTAATCCTTACACTGGAATCAAACTGCTTTCAGCATTAAAATACTTTGGGTTTTCACCAAAAATCCCTCTAGACAGCCTTCATCAGCTGCCAATACATCTCCATCACAGACCCAAGTAGTCTGTTCATTCTGATTAGACGGTGTGGAGCTAATTTAAAATATGGCCTTTGTTGTGTCTACAGAAGCCTAATCAGCTAGGCAGATTCTCTGACACGCTGGCATCCAATCCGTCTCCACGTCACTGAAGCAGAAAGACAAAGATTATGGCCATCAAAGTATATCTTCAGGCAGAGATGTAACTCTCCAAACTAGGGCTTAGTTAAAACTGTCATGTTTTAAAATCACTGTAAGGATACTCAGATTTTTGATAGAATTTTCAGGAAGCTTCGAAGTGTCTCAGTTGTTTTATCTTGACTAGGTCTTAATGGTAAGCGTCTTGCTTTTCCTACAGTATCTTACAGATAGAATGGTTTTATATACATAAAACAAGGTGATTTATTGAGAAAGTTTATATTATTTTGAGGGTTTTTTCCGATGTAATCTCACCAGAATATAATACATATCCTCCTCTTTCATCAGTAAGAGTAGACTGAAATTGTGTTTCTTTCTCTTTTTTTTTAGATTTTTTTTTAATGTGGGCCATTTTTAAAGCCTTTATCAAATTTGTTACAATATGGCTTCTGTTTTATGTTTTGATTTTTTTTGGCTCTGGGGCAGGTGGGATGTTATCTCCTCAACCAGGGATGGAATTTGCATTCTCTGCATTGGAAGGTGAAGTCTTAACCATTGGACTACCAGGGAAGCCCCCAGATTGTGTTTCTCAAGTTCTGGGTTCTGCCTTAACGCCCTTGGTAAAAAAAGAATGCCTTTTCTTCAGAGCCAGAGAAGGGAATCTGACAGACAATCTGTTTGGCTGTTTTCAAGGTAATAACTACAGAGGCTTGTGTGTTAATGAGATGTAGGCTCAGGTATCTTAGGACACATGGGGACAGAGCATATTGAAAAGGTAATGCCTCAAACTCAAATGCCTGGTTAGATTCAGGCAAGAAGGTTTTTGGATTCGGGTTTATGCAATTGGTGGTGACCTGGCCGAAATCAAATGAGTGGTAGAAACTTGAATAGAAACAACAACAATCCTAGGAAGTGCCACCATCTCAGAATAGGGCACATAAGCTTGGACATCACCAATGATCATCCTTCAGTAAGACTCATAAACTCTAAACATATCTGCTCCAAAGGGTAGGAGTGAGATCTCCAAATTCATCAGAGGACTTTTTACTAATCCTTGAAATAAACCAAACTTTGTTTACAATCTAAAGAACTGTATCATTTCTTGCCTCTAAGATTAGGGAGACAATTTATTTATACCTATCATATTTGTTTTTAAAATAATAATAGGAAAACTAACATTTCTTGAACACTCACTTTGGACTAGACAATATGTTCTATGTATCATCTTATTCACATCACACAAGTTTTTATAAATATATATATATATATATTAATATATAAAAGGGCTTCCCTTGTGGCTCAGCTGGTAAAGAATCTGACTGCAATGCGGGAGACGTGGGTTTGATCCCTGGCTTGGAAAGATCCCCTGGAGAAGGAAAAAACTACCCACTCCAGTATTCTGGCCTAGAGAATTCCATGGATTGTATAGTTCATGGGGTGGCAAAGAGTTGGACACGACTGAGTGACTTTCACCTTCAATATATAAAAATTTTAAATATATTTTAATATAAAATTAAAAAACCATTTTCTTTGTTTATTTGGCTGTGTCAGGCCTTTGCTGTGTCATGCAGGATCTTTCCTTGTGGTTCTCAGACTCTCAAATTGCAGCTTGTGGGCTTAGTTATTCTGTGGCATGTGGGATCTTAGTTCTAGGAATCTTCAGACCAGAGATCAGACTCAAATCCACTGAATTGCAAGCAGATTCTTAAGCACTGGACAACCAGGGAAGTATAGGCGGTCAAATTTAGGAGTGAAACTTCATTATTATTGTCCCCACTGAGATAACCAAGATATAGGAAGGTAAAATAATTTGTTACATATATCTAGTCGGCTGTAAATGTGGATTTAAACACAGATACTCTGCCTCCAGAGCCCAGGATTTTATCTTTCTATTCCTCCATAAAGGCAGAATCATTCAGAAAATTCTCAGTGAGTATGAGCATTTGCTTCGGGGTACAGCACAAGTAAAGGAGGGAACTTGAGCTTGGTTCCTGATGCAGTATGTTGAAAAGCAATGTTTGATTAGAGAATAACAAGGATTATAAGCCCAGCCTATCTGCTGATATATATTTGTTAATTCAACAAAAATCTAAATGAGCTCTTCTTTATTTATAACCTTCATTACTTTGCCAACAAAGGTTCGTCTAGTCAAGGCTATGGAAAAACCACCATAGCCTGTGGTCATGTATGGATGTGAGAGTTGGACTGTGAAGAAGGCTGAGTGCCCAAGAATTGATGCTTTTGAACTGTGGTGTTGGAGAAGACTCTTGAGAGTACCTTGGACTGCAAGGAGATCCAACTGGTCCATTCTGAAGGAGATCAGCCCTGGGATTTCTTTGGAAGGCATGATGCTAAAGCTGAAACTCCAGTACTTTGGCCACCTCATGTGAAGAGTTGACTCATTGGAAAAGACTCTGATGCTGGGAAGGATTGGGGGCAGGAGGAGAAGGGGACGACAGAGGATGAGATGGCTGGATGGCATCGCTGACTCGATGGACGTGAGTCTGAGTGAACTCCGGGAGTTGGTGATGGACAGGGATGCCTGGCGTGCTGCGATTCATGGGGTCGCAAACAGTCGGACACAACTGAATAACTGAACTGAACTGACTTCTTCTTCTGGTGTTTCTTTCTTTTATTTAAATCTTGTTCTCATCCCCAGAGGTGGCATGGTACACTGCAGAGAACGTGAATCTTGAAACCAGTTCCAAGGTTCCATAAACTAGCCTAGTTCCTTTTTTTGTTTGTTTGTTTTTGTTTTTAACTCTTCCTGCAACATCTTGTTTTCCCAACCAGGGTTCAAATCCTTGTCCCTGCAATTGAAGAGAGTCTTAACCACTGAACTGGCAGGAAAGTCTCATCATTTCTGAGTCTGCCCTTTACAAACTGTGTCCTTCAGCACAGTTCTTAAAACATTTGGATTTAGGGAATTCCCTGGCTGTACAGAAGCTAGGACTTGTGCTTTCACTGCCAAGGACCCAGTTTCAATCCCTGGTTGGGGAACTAAGAGCCTGCAAGCTGCAGGGTGTGGGCCAAGAAAAAAATTTAAATTTAGTTTTCAGTAAGATAAAGACAAGAAACCCTACCACACAAGGTTATTTTGATGATTAAAGATACAACACACATAAAACTCGGGGCCCCTCAATGACACTCAATGCTCCTGAGTTCCCTTTGCCCTGCTTTGATTGCCTCGTTTTCCTGATGAAGGGACACAAGTGCAAATAGCTGCTGCTGCTACTGCTGCTAAGTCGCTTCAGTTGTGTCTGACTCTGGGCGACCCCATAGATGGCAGCCCACCAGGCTCCCCCATCCCTGGGATTCTCCAGGCAAGAACACTGGAATGGGTTGCCATTTCCTTCTCCGATGCATGAAAGTGAAAAGTAAAAGTGAAGTGAGTCAGTCATGTCCGACTCTTCTTGACCCCATGGACTGCAGCCTATCAGGCTCCTCTATCCATGGGATTTTCCAGGCAAGAGTACTGGAGTGGGGTGCCATTGCCTTCTCCTGCAAATAGCTACCATGTCTTAAAAGCCTCTCCCTACAGCAAGGAGCAAGGAAGAGCTGCTCAAACTGGATATTGAAGATTTCCTAGCTCCCTCATGTGTAGAATCACTTTAACTGTCATTATAAAATGACCTCAATTATATTTAAATACTCATCTTGATACTTTAAATACTTTCTTTAGTGCTTTTGTGTTTTAAAACCAACACCTTTGATGCCTTAGTACTTTTCTTTGGGAATGTATATTAGGTACCAAATTTGATCCCTTTTGTAGAGACTTTAGGGCCCATTAGCTCAGACTCTGTAGGTTAGTTTTAAGAGTTCCAGAATACCCAGGCCCTTATTAACCTACCGTGAGTTAGAGGTACTGATTTACTTACATCACTCTAGAGTATTTTCTGCTTTCAGTACTGGTCAAACTTCTAAACTTCAGCAAAAGCACTGAGGTGGAAATCACAACAGCTGGGTTCTCACCTTGGCTCTGCTGTTCTCTATCAGCCAGACCTAGAAACAAGAGCTCTCTGAGTTCCTCCAGAGGGCACGTTTCTCCTTCATTTTCTATTTTTTAACATTTATTTTACTTATTTGGCTGCATCTGGTCTTAGTTGCAGCACATGGGATCTTTAGTTGCAGTATACAAATACTTGCTTGTGGCATGTGGGATCTAGTTCCCTGACCAGGGATTGAACCTGAGCCCCCTCCATTGGGATTGTGGAGTCTTAGCCACTGGACCATCAGGGAAGTCCCTTTCCTTTATTCTTATACTCAGAGCACAGCAGAGCACTTGGAACAAAGTTCACGAGTGCTACGTCGCTTCAGCTGCGTCCGACTCTTTGTGACTGCATGGACTGTAGCCCACCAGACTCCTTGCCCATGGGATTCTCCAGGCAATAATACTGAAATGGTTTGCCCTGTCCTGCTCCAGGGAATCTTTCCAACCCAGGGATTGAACCCACAGGGCAACTAAGCACATGGGCCACAATTACAGAGCCCACACACAACAACTACTGAAGCCCACAAACCCTAGAGCCTGTGCTCTGCAACAAGAGAAGCCACCACAATGAGATGCCCATGCACCACAATTAGAGAGTAGTCCCCATTCACTACAACTGGAGAAAGCCTGGATGCAGAAACGAAGACCCAGCACAGCCAAAAATAAAAGAGACAGACAGAGAGAGTCAAAGAACTAGAATATGAAGTAGAACCTGATGTGGTCGACTAATCTTTGATGAGGGTGTGAAGAATAAATAATGGGGAAAGGATAATCTCTTCAATAAGTGGCACTGGGGAAAATTGGACCGCTATCTCATACCATACCCAAAAGCCAACTCAAAATGAATTAAAAGCTTAAATGTAACACCCAACTCCTAGAAGAAAACATAGAGAAAAAGCTGCTTGACATTGGTTTGACAATAATTTTTCAGATATGACACCAAAAGCTCAGGTAACAAAAGCAAAATAGACAAAAGACTACATTATAAAAAGCTTCTGCACAGCAAAAGAAACCATCAGGAGAGTGCAGAGGCAGCCTATGGAACGAGAGAAAATATTTGTGAATTAGATATCTGATAAGGGATTAATTTCCAAAATATGTAAAGAACTCACACAAATTAATTACAAAAAAAAAATCCAATTTAAAAATGGTCAAGGACTTGAATAGACATTTTTCCAAAGAAGATATACAAACAGGTATACAAAAGATGTTCAACATCACTAATCATCAGGAAATGCAAACAACAAAAAAAGGAAATGCAAATCAAAACCACAATGAGTTATCACTTCTCACGTGTTAGGGTGGCTATGTTGTTGAGTCGTGGAGTCACATCTAACTCTTTTGCAGCGCCATGGATGGTAGCCTGCCAGGCTCCTCTGTTCATGCAATTCTCCAGGCAAGAGTACTGGAGTGGGTGGCTATATCCCTCTTCAGAGGATCTTTCCCACCCAAGGATTGAACTCAGGTTTTCTGCATTGGCAAGCAGATTCTTTACCACTGAGCCATCTGGGAAGGCCTAGGATGGCTGTAATAATAATAATAAAAATAACAAAGATAACAAAGGTAGATGATATGGAGAAAAGGGGGCCCTTGCACACTATTGGTAGATATTTAAACTGGTGCAGCCACTATGGAAACCATTACAGCGGTTCTTAGAAAAAATAAAACAGAACTGCCATATTATCCAACAATTTCATTTCCATGTATATGTCTGAAGGAAATAAAATTATATCTGCAGCCCATATTCATTGTAGCATTATTCACAGTAGTCATGACATGGTAACAACCTAAGCATCCACTGATAAATGAATGGATAAAAAATGTGATATCTATATCAAGGTCTATCTATCTATCTATATTGTTCACTTTGGTACAACATACAATAAACACATGCCACTTTAAAGTTCATTTCTTTCTGTCTTCTAAGTGAAAATTTAAGGGTTACATCCAATTTGATTATTGGTATTATCTTCCTACTCAGCCTGGTTCTTATTTTCTAATTCTGCAATGTTAGATAAAAAGAGATTCTTGCCTCAAAAAAAAAAAAAAAAAAAGTAGAGCTTGAAGATGGACTGAATTGCTGCAATCTCATGATGAAACTTGAACTGATGAGGGATTGCTTCTTACAATGCAGAAAGAAGGTGCTTGAATGAGATGGAGACTGCTGAAGATATTGAGATTGTTGAAATGACAACAAAGGATCTAGAAGATGACATAAACTTAGTTCATAAAGCAGCAGCATGTTTGAGAGGTGGACTCTACTTTTCAATGAAGTTGTACTATGGGTAAAATGCTATCAAACAGCATAGCATGCTACCAAAAAATCATTCAAGAAAGGAAGAGTCAATCACTGCTGCAAACTTCATTGATGTCCTTATCACCGCTATCCCACCCTTTAGCAACTGCTATCCTGATCAGCCAGCAGACATCAACATGGAGGCACGATCCTCCACTCACAAAAAGATTACCACTCACTGAAAGTTCAGATAATGGTTAACGGTTTTTAGCAATAAAGTATTTTTAAATTAAGCTATGAAATTAAAAGACGCTTACTCCTTGGAAGGAAAGTTATGACCAACCTAGATAGCATATTCAAAAGCAGAGACATTACTTTGCCAACAAAGGTCCGTCTAGTCAAGGTTATGGTTTTTCCAGTGGTCATGTACGGATGTGAGAGTTGGACTGTGAAGAAGGCTGAGCGCTGAAGAATTGATGCTTTTGAACTGCAGTGTTGGAGAAGACTCTTGAGAGTCCCTTGGACTGCAAGGAGATCCAACCAGTCCATTCTGAAGGAGATCAGCCCTGAGATTTCTTTGGAAGAAATGATGTTGAAGCTGAAACTCCAGTACTTTGGCCACCTCATGCGAAGAGTTGACTCATTGAAAAAGACTCTGATGCTGGGAGGGATTGGGAGCAGGAGGAGAAAGGGACGACAGAGGATGAGATGGCTGGATGGCATCACTGACTCGATGGACATGAGTTTGGGTAAACTCTGGGAGTTGGTGATGGACGGAGGCCTGGCATGCTGTGATTCATGGGGTCACAAAGAGTTGGACACCACTAAGGGACTGAACTGAACTGATACCCATTTTTAGACATAATGCTATGGCACACTTAATAGACTACAGTACAGTGTAAACATAGTTTTTGTATGCCCTGGAAAGCCAAATCCATTTGACTTACTTTATGGCAATACACCCTTTATTGTAGTGACCTGGAACCAGACCCATAATATCTCCAAGGTATGGTTGTATTTGTTAGCTTTTCTTTAAAAAGTTTTTACCTATGAGCATATACACTTTTTAAAAATTTATTTTTAATTGGAGGATAATTGTTTTACAATGTCATGTTGGTTTCTGCTGTACAACAATGTGAATCAACCATAAGGATACTCTCCTCTCTCTTGAGTCTTCCTCCTACCCCCTCATCCCACCCCTCCAGGTTGTCTGAGAGCACTGAGCTGAGATCCTTGTGTTAAACAGCAACTTCCCACCAGCTATCTATTTTACACATGGTACAAATGACAACCCACTCCAGTGTTCTTTCCTTGAGAATCCCAGGGACGGGGGAGCCTGATGGGCTGCCATCTATGGGGTGGCACAGAGTCAGACACGACTGAAGCGACTTAGCAGCAGCAGCAGCAGCAGTGTATATATGTCAATGCTACTCACAATTTGTCCCACCCTCTCTGTCCCCTGCTCTGTTCACAAGTCTGTTCAGTTTTTTTTTTTTTAATTCTATTAATATTTTATTTTGATGTTTGGAACTCTTGACGCAACATTCTAGAGCAAGGACCTGAACAGGACCTCCTGTGCCCAAGGAACTGATAAAGGAAACAGATCTATTTATTCTTTGTGATTTGATACACAGATGAAAAACTTAACACACAATAACAGAAGCTGGTCGTTAATAAATCACATCCTAGTCTCCTTCAGCGCTTGTGCAAGCAGACGACACCTTCAGTTTTCCCACGTCTCGACTTCTAGCTCTTTTGTAGTTGTAACACT
The DNA here is from genome assembly GCF_032452875.1 of Bos javanicus. Taxonomy (NCBI): domain Eukaryota; kingdom Metazoa; phylum Chordata; class Mammalia; order Artiodactyla; family Bovidae; genus Bos; species Bos javanicus. The sequence goes on from NC_083872.1 coordinate 93,967,227, forward strand.
GCAATGTCAATGATGCATATGTCCAGAATCAGTTAAAAAGACTGTCAAATTCCTTTTCTCTTAGTTCATTTATTTTTCAGTCTCTTGGTCCCAGGTGTATCTGAATGATTACCTTTCGTCACTTGCTGCTATTGCTCGTTGAGGTGCTCTCGATTGTCCCCGTATTTCGTGGGTGGGTTGGGAGAGGGAACTTGGGAGGGATGTGCCACCGTGGGGAGGTTGTGGATCACCAGGATGTCTCTGGAGATGATCCCTTCCTTGGCAGCAGGAAGTCCTCCCAGAGCCACGCCCACAATGCCTGGCAGGTTTCTGTATGTGGCACCATTCAGCTCTGGATGAATTGCTTGGTGATCTATTACTGACCAGGGAGCTGTTGCGACAAGGAATTCCTTGTTCACACAGTTTATTAAGCTTTCTGGGATGCGACCTGTGATAGCCCGTCGGATATCACTGGCAGCCTCCTCCCTCATCTCCAATGAGGCTTGCTCACTATACCAGGCTGTGTGGGGAGTACAGATGAGACTCTTTCAAGGGACCCTGAGCAAAGCTGAAAGGCTCCGACTTGAGCACGTTGAGGGCCGCCCCTCATATTCTTCCTTCTTTGAGGGCTTGGGCTAAGGCTTTCTCCTCCACCAGTCTGCCGCAGGCCGCGATCACTAGGAAGGCGCCTTGCCTCATCTTCTTTATAGTGAAGTCATTGATGAGGTGGTGGTTATGTTCGTTGAGATTGCAGTGCAGGGAGACATAGTAGCTCTGGAACAGTAAGTCCTGCAGGGTATAGATTCTCTACATGCCCAGGGACCGCTCCGTCTCATCTTGCAGTAGGGGTTATAAAATAGGACGCTGAATCCAAAGGCCTTCACTCGAACCACAACTGCCTGCCCCATTGCGACCGAAGCCAACGAGGCCCAGTGTCTACCAGCGGATGTGCGCACCCTGTCCCCACCCGAGGCAACCTCCCAGATCTGCTCGACGCTCTGCACCTGCGTGCCTTCACGCAACGCCTGGTACAGCCAGGTATTCAGCCCGTACAGATTAAGGATGTGGCAGACAGTTGAGTCCACTGTCTCTTCCACTGCTGCGGACAGGATGTTGCACACTGCCATCCCGAGTTCACCTGCAGCCTTGACATCGACATAGTCGTCAGATCAGATCAGATCAGTCGCTCAGTTGTGTCCAACTCTTTGTGACCCCATGAATCAAAGCACTCCAGGCCTCCCTGTCCATCACCAATTCCCGGAGTTCACTGAGACTCACATCCATCGAGTCAGTGATGCCATCCAGCCATCTCATCCTCTGTTATCCCCTTCTCCTCCTGCCCCCAATCCCTCCCAGCATCAGAGTCTTTTCCAATGAGTCAACTCTTCACATGAGGTGGCCAAAGTACTGGAGTTTCAGCTTCAGCATCATTCCTTCCAAAGAAATCCCAGGGCTGATCTCCTTCAGAATGGACTGATTGGATCTCCTTGCAGTCCAAGGGACTCTCAAGAGTCTTCTTCAACACCACAGTTCAAAAGCATCAATTCTTTGGCACTCAGCCTTCTTCACAATCCAACTCTCACATCCATACATGACCACAGGAAAAACCATGGCCTTGATTAGATGGACCTTTTTTGGCAAAGTAATGTCTCTGCTTTTGAATATGCTATCTAGGTTGGTCATAACTTTCCTTCCAAGGAGTAAGCGTCTTTTAATTTCATGGCTGGAGTCACCATCTGTAGTGATTTTGGAGCCCAGAAAAATAAAGTCTGACCCTGTTTCCACTGTTTCTCCATCTATTTCCCATGAAGTGATGGGACCGGATGCCATGATCTTCATTTTCTGAATGTTGAGCTTTAAGCCAACTTTTTCACTCTCCACTTTCACCTTCATCAAGAGGCTTTTGAGTTCCTCTTCACTTTCTGCCATAAGGTGGTGGTCATCTGCATATCTGAGGTTATTGTTATTTCTCCCGGCAATCTTGATTCCAGCTTGTGCTTCCTCCAGCCCAGTGTTTCTCATGATGTACTCTGCATATAAGTTAAGTAAACAGGGTGACAATATACAGCCTTGATGTACTCCTTTTCCTATTTGGAACCAGTCTGTTGTTCCCCGTCCAGTTCTAACTGTTGCTTCCTGACCTGCATACAAATTTCTCAAGAGGCAGATCAGGTGGTCTGGTATTCCCATCTCTTTCAGAATTTTCCACAGTTTATTGTGATCCACACAGTCAAAAGCTTTGGCATAGTCAATAAAGCAGAAATAGATGTTTTTCTGGAACTCTCTTGCTTTTTCTATGATCCAGCAGATGTTGGCAATTTGATCTCTGGTTCCTCTGCCTTTTCTAAATCCAGCTTGAACATCAGGAAGTTCACGGTTCACATATTGCTTAAGCCTGGCTTGGAGAATTTTGAGCATTACTTTACTAGCATGTGAGATGAGTGCAATTGTGTGGTAGTTTGAGCATTCTTTGGCATTGCCTTTCTTTGGGATTGGAATGAAAACTGACCTTTTCCAGTCCTGTGGCCACTGCTGAGTTTTCCAGATGTGCTGGCATATTGAGTGCAGCACTTTCACAGCATCATCCTTCAGGATTGGAAATAGCTCAACTGGAATTCCATCATCTCCACTAGCTTTGTTTGTAGTGATGCTTTCTAAGGCCCACTTGACTTCACATTCCAGGATGTCTGGCTCTAGGTGAGTGATCACACCATTGTGATTATCTGGGTCGTGAAGATCTTTTTTGTACAGTTCTGTGTATTCTTGCCATCTCTTCTTAATATCTTCTGCTTCTGTTAGGTCCATACCATTTCTGTCCTTTATCGAGCTCATCTTTGCATGAAATGTTCCCTTGGTATCTCTGATTTTCTTGAAGAGATCTCTAGTCTTTCCCATTCTGTTGTTTTCCTCTATTTCTTTGCATTGATCGCTGAAGAAGGCTTTCTTATCTCTTCTTGCTATTCTTTGGAACTCTGCATTCAGATGTTTTATCTTTCCTTTTCTCCTTTGCTTTTCACTTCTCTTCTTTTCACAGCTATTTGTAAGGCCTCCCCAGACAGCCATTTTGCTTTTTTGCATTTCTTTTATATGGGAATGGTCTTGATCCCTGTCTCCTGTACAATGTCATGAACCTCATTCCATAGTTCATCAGGCACTCTATCTATCAGATCTAGGCCCTTAAATCTATTTCTCACTTCCACTGTATAATCATAAGGGATTTGATTTAGGTCATACCTGAATGGTCTAGTGGTTTTCCCTACTTTCTTCAATTTAAGTCTGAATTTGGCAATAAGGAGTTCATGGTCTGAGCCACAGTCAGCTCCTGGTCTTGTTTTTGCTGACTGTATGGAGCTTCTCCATCTTTGGCTGCAAAGAATATAATCAATCTGATTTCGGTGTTGACCATCTGGTGATGTCCACGTGTAGAGTCTTCTCTTGTGTTGTTGGAAGAGGGTGTTTGCTATGACCAGTGAATTTTCTTGGCAAAACTCTATCAGTCTTTGCCCTGCTTCATTCTGTATTCCAAGGCCAAATTTGCCTGTTACTCCAGGTGTTTCTTGACTTCCTACTTTTGCATTCCAGTCCCCTATAATGAAAAGGACATCTTTTTTGGATGTTAGTTCTAAAAGGTCTTGTAAGTCTTCATAGAACTGTTCAACTTCAGCTGGCGCACCAAGCGTGACAAAGAGGAGCCACCCCACGTCTGAGGTCAGGGGCAGAAGCTGGGAGGACCCCATGCCCGAAGGGCGGCAGCCAAGAGGAGTTACCCCACATCCGAGGTCAGGGGCAGTGGCCGAGAGTACCAGACTGCAACAGCACAGGCACGGCCGAGAGGAGCTACCCCGTGTCCAAGGTCAGGGGTGGCGACGAGAGGAGTTACCCCGCGTCCGAGGTCAGGGGCAGCGTCCGGGAGGAGATACCCCACCCCCCAAGCCTGAGGCCAGGGGGGTCAGGCGGGAGGAGCTACCCCATGCCCTTAAGCCCAAGGCCAAGGGCAGCGGCGGGGAGGAGCAACCCCATGTCCAAGGAGCCGTGGCTGCGCGGGCACAGGAGGGCCTAGAGGAGCTATCCCACGTTGAAGGTCAGGAAGGGCGGTGGTGAGGAGATAACCCTCGTCCAAGGTAAGGAGCAATGGCTGCGCTTTGCTGGAGCAGCCCTGAAGAGATATCCCACGCCCAAGGTAAGAGAAACCCAAGTAAGATGGTAGGTGTTGCAAGAGGGCATCAGAGGGCAGACGCACTGAAACCATACTCACAGAAAACTATTCAATCTAATCACACTAGGACCACAGCCTTGTCTAACTCAATGAAACTAAGCCATGCCTGTGGGGCAACCCAAGACGGGCGGGTCATGGTGGAGAGATTTGACAGATTTGACAGTGGTCCACTGGAGAAGGGAACGGCAAACCACTTCAGTATTCTTGCCTTGAGAACCCCATGAACAGTATGAAAAGGCATAATGATAGGATACTGAAAGAGAAACTCCCCAGGTCAATAGGTGCCCAGTATGCTACTGGAGATCAGTGGAGAAATAACTCCAGAAAGAATGAAGGGATGGAGCCAAAGCAAAAAGAATAACCAGCTGTGGATGTGACTGGTGATAGAAGCAAGGTCTGATGCTGTAAAGAGCAATATTGCATAGGAACCTGGAATGTCAGGTCCATGAATCAAGGCAAATTGGAAGTGGTCAAACAAGAGATGGCAAGAGTGAATGTCGACATTCTAGGAATCAGCAAACTGAAATGGACTGGAATGGGTGAATTTAGCTCAGATGACCATTATATCTACTACTGCGGGCAGGAATCCCTCAGAAGAAATGGAGTGGCCATCATGGTCAACAAGAGTCCGAAATGCAGTACTTGGATGCAATCTCAAAAACGACAGAATGATCTCTGTTCGTTTCCAAGGCAAACCATTCAATATCACAGTAATCGAAGTCTATGCCCCAACCAGTAACGCTGAAGAAGCTGAAGTTGAACGGTTCTATGAAGACCTACAAGACATAGTCGTAACCGCTGCCTATCCACACGTGATGGTGTGATACATCATGGTGCCAACTGCCTCGTTTAAAACCTTCTCGTGGATCTCCTGAGTGAACTGTGCGTCGCAGAAGGCCACAGCGGCCAGGTCCCTCAGGATGGGCATCTCCACCGGGTGCTGTCTCTGCCAGCCAGCAGCGCCACCAGGGGGCGGGGGTGCCGGGGGCTGTTCTGGGGGCGGATACCTCCGCAAATTCTGTCCAGTCGCTGTTGCTTGACTTTGTGCTTATCCACAAGGGCCGTTCTTTATCGAGCTTTGCACCTCTCTGATTCAAAAGGCAAAGCGGCCCTCTAAGAACTTAGGGGCCCTTGCAGGAATCTGCGGGCATTACACCACTATGCGCCCAATACAAATTTGTCCACAAACTCTGTAGTTCCCACAATGGGCTGTCTGTCTTTTTAAAGATAATCCAGCTTCATTGGTTTAAAACCGTTTAAGGCGATGAAACCCTAGTCCTGGGCAGCCGGCATCCACCACAAAGGGCTTCCACATGGGAGGTGCTGCGGCAGCGGCAGCTGTGCGATGCTCCAGTCAGCATGGCATGGGTCCCGACTCCGCCCCTCGCTCATCAGGCCACCCCGGCTCCTCTGGGCCGTTTCCTGGCCACCTTAAAAAGACCCACAAGTCTGTTCTTTATGTCTGCATCTCTTTCTGCCCTGCAAATAGCTTCATTGGTACCATTTTTCTACATTCCATATATATGTGTTAATTATATGATTTTTGTTTTTTCCAACTTCTGTATAACAACTTATATAATTTGTTATACAACTTCTGTATAACAACTGACTCTGTATAACAGGCTCTACATTCATCCACTTCACTCAGTTCAGTCCAGTTCAGTCGCTCAGTCGTGTCCGACTCTTTGCGACCCAATGAATTGCAGCACTCCAGGCCTCCCTGTCCATCACCAACTCCCGGAGTTCATTCAAACTCACGTCCATCAAGTCAGTGATGCCATCCAGCCATCTCATCCTCTGTCATTCCCTTCTCCTCCTGCCCCCAATCCCTCCCAGCATCAGAGTCTTTTCCAGTGAGTCAACTCTTCGCATGAGGTGGCCAAAATACTGGAGTTTCAGCTTTAGCATCATAACTTCCAAAGAACACCCAGGACTGATCTCCTTTAGAATGAACTGGTTGGATCTCCTTGCAGTCCAAAGGACTCTCAAGAGTCTTCTCCAACACCACAGTTCAAAAGCATCAAGTCTTCACAGTCCAACTGTGAAAGAAAGTGCTCAGCTTTCTTCACAGTCCAACTCTCACATCCATACATGACCACTGGAAAAACCATAGCCTTGACTAGACGGACCTTTGTTGGCAAACTACAACTGACAAAATTCATTCCTTTTATGACTGAGTGATATTTCACTGTATATATATATACCTATATACCACAACGTTGTTATCCATTCATCTGTTGATGGACATCTACTTTTAAAAGTGGATATATTGTTTTTATTTATTTTCTTATCTAAATAAATATATATTTTATACCTAATTTTATATTTTTTAAGTTTGCTTTTTTTCCCCCTAAATTGCCAACAAAGTGTTTACGCTTTTGGTTCCATGAAACCTATATCTTTCCCACCTCTATTATATTACCCATCAGAGACACTAAAGATGTTGGTCCACACTAGAGTCGTCTTTCTGGAAGGACACATTTAGGGCCTCTCCTGAGGGGCTTCAGCCCCCACAATGTAAGTATATGAAAATAAGCCTTCATCTGTGGAATTTCAATCCCCTGCTGACAAAGCTGCATATATTGTCCTTCAACTCTCTTCTCATATGAACACTTCTCTCATCTTCCTTTTTCATTTGTGTGGCTTCATCCTAGTCTTCCAGTTAATAACATTTGATTCAGTGCTTTTAGATCCCACCACGTGACTTTTCCTTCTCCAAGAGGTCACATGCCTGACTCCCAGCCACCCCTGCACAAAGGTCCCAAAACTGCCCATGAAACATGATTTCATACTTCAAGTTCTAAATAAACAGTTAATAGAACCCTTCATCCTGCTTCTTTGCTAGCTACTGCTATGAAGGATTCATGTGATCTTGTTGTCCATCCCCACCAGAGCAAGGAAGTCTATACAAATCCTGTTTCTCCACAGGGCATCCTGAGAAAGAAGAGAAACTTCTCTCAGAATTTGGAACTGGGTTCTCAAATACTTATAACAATGTTCTCTGCTGCTTGACTTGACCCATGGAATCATAACAAAGAGAGAAACAGTGTTTATTTAACTCAATTACTGCCTGGTTTGAATGGTTTTCTGTGAGTGAACAGGAAAATTAACCACCATTCTCAACATTGTTTTTAAGGCAAATTGTGCTCTTACATCACAAATAACTGGCTTAATAAATGATGGTTGGAGCACAAACTGTTGGTGCGTTGAGTAAACAAACTATTTCTCTTCAGTTTGTGAAGTTAAAATTCTTCCACTATTTCTGTAATTGGAGCTGGTTGCAGCATAAAGCAGCAGATGACTGACCACCCAGGTGTCACTATGGCTAATTATTAAAATGAATCCAGGTACATGATATTTACCATCCTTCATCACCTTTATTTCTCTTTTAAAGTACAGAGCAGACAAGATTCACTTAATTTCTGCAAAAAGATTTGTAATAAAGAAGAACCTTTGTGTTCTGTTATATGTTGATCACTAAAGAGATGGTGCCTGTACGTTTAAATTATACACAAGGGTCCACCTCTGGGAACACTGCCTCCCAGGTAAGGAGCATTATACCTTTTGCTCACAGCAAACATCCTGACCAGGCCTACTTGGGAATGAATACAGGAAGGAAGAAATTAACACATCCTCTCTGGAGATTGACCAGAAGCAGGAAATTTTTGACTTTACTTTTTCCCCTTTTAATATAAAAGAAGCCTGAATTCTAATTAGGCAAGATGGTTCTTTGAAACACAAAGATCTGCTTGCTTTCTGAATCAAGTCACTATTCCTTGCCCCAAGAGCTCATCTCTAGATTTACTGGCCTTCTGTGTGCCTTGCAGAACTGTTTGGACTTGATAACAGGTTCAGAAGTTGCAAAAACTTTCATTTCCCTTTTGCTGCTGCAGTCTTTGGGGATCACCCATTGCATTTTGTTTGAAGTGAAAGTGAAAGTGTTAGTTGCTCAGTTGTGTCTGACTCTTTACGACCCCATGGACTGTAGCCTGCCAGGCTCCTCTATCCATGGGATTCTCCAGGCAAGAATACTAGAGTGGGAAGCCATTCCCTTCTCCAGGGCATCTTCCCAACCCAGGGGTCAAACCCTGGTCTCCTGCAGTGCAGGAAGATTCTTTACCATCTGAGTGACTAGGGAAGGCCGGTTTTTTTCTTTAATGTTGCCCTAATCTGAGATTCAGTGCAGTAGCTCAGTGGAAGATCCAGGCCTGACCTGGGGCAGAAGGACAGAGACCACAACTTTCAGCATATTGTGTGAGTCTCTATTCAAGTCATCTAAAGCTGCCTTGAGCTGCTCCAGTTCCTCACAGCCCATTAGTTTTCATTTAAGTTTGTAGAACTAAGCCTTATAATGATGTCTAACCCAGTGCCATGCAAAGCATGGTCCTTGTATCAGCAGCGGTCTGCAAGCTGTTACCAGTCAACAGCTGTACCAACTGTTACAAAAGAAATACAGAAATCAAGAGAATGTCTGTAAAACAAAACCTTGTACAGTCAGCTGACATTGCTGTGCAACATCACATTTAAGTATATTATCAGTCATTTCATTGAACAGGAAACACTCACTTTGGTTGTTATCAAACTCACCAAGTGAGTTACCTGTGATGTCAAGCACAGTAAGACCATGTGTTGGTCTGCAAGAGAGTAGAAGTGAAAAAAAAATTTTTAAACCAGTTCTCCATGATAATTTTTAAAGCTTTGGTCTAGGTTACCAAGTTGGAGAAGGAAATGGCAACCCACTCCAGTGTTCTTGCCTGGAGAATCCCAGGGACGGGGGAGCCTGGTGGGCTGCTGTCTCTGAGGTCGCACAGAGTCGGACACGACTGAAGCGACTTAGCAGCAGCAGCAGCAGGTTACCAAGAGGGCACTGGGAGGCAGGGAAATTTTAATGAATACAAGTTGAAAAGAACTGGGACCTCTGTGAAGATAGTCCTGATTTCTGTGCAGACTCAGATAACTCTCCAGCTTCGTCATGCCCTTAGACTTGAATGAGTGTACTAGGGCTAAGTTGTGCCTGGTCCCAGCTTGGATAATGTATGTGTGTTAAGTCACTTCAGTGGTGTGGACTCTTTGCAACCCCAAGGACTGTGGCCCTCCAGGTTCCTCTGTCCATGGAATTCTCCAGGCAAGAATACTAGAGTGAGTTGCTGTTCCCTTCTCCAGAGGATCTTCCCAACCCAGGTATTGAATACGGGTCTCCCACATTGCAGGCAGATTCTTTACCATATGAGCCACCATGGAAGCCCAGCTTGGATGATACTCCATGATAAACAGCCTCTTCAGAGACTGCGATGCACTTTGCTTCCATCCAGCAGAGCAGAGGTAACTGACGTCCGGTACAGCTCTGGTGTCCAAAAGAAAAGCCACACAGGGACATCTAGTGGTAAGGAGAAATCGCCAACCTGCTCCAAAGGAGTTCAAGAATTTCCAAACCCCGAGCCGCCTGGGGACTTTGGATTCATTTATTGAATTTTACCTCACACTCAAGCAAATTAGTCACTGCGTTTGAAGGAAAGCAGAGGTCAACATAATGCCTGGCTCCCGAAATGGAGCTGGACACACCAGCCACTTGTTAGGACACCTCTAACAAGTCTCTGTACATTCAGAGTGAAGGCAATAGATAGATTCTTCAGGCAAGAGTGCCAAGGAGAGAATACAGATAGAAGATCATCATTTTACGAACAATTACTTCAGTACTGTCTTTCTGGTTGGCTGTAAAATGGACCTAACTCCAGAGAGGCAGAAATGATGCAAAGCTCCAAAATAAACTGAATACATTAAAAACAGTCCTCCAAACTTGCTGATCTATAAATTAGCATCAGCAAAACTCTTAATGAGATTTACCTGTGAGTCCCCCAGCAAGATGACAAAGCCAAATCAAAGCTAGCCACCCAGATTGATAAAACAAAGCCCTTAGAAGAAGCAGATCTCTCCTGGCATTTGACGGAAAGACTGAAGCTACAATAAATAAAGTTGTGTCAGACTTTTGTTGTCAAAAGCTGACTCTTACACAGGCTGATAGATGTGCAAATAAATTCAATTAGGTCCAAATTAATAGCTAGTAAAAATCATAGTAGATTTTACTATGAGAAACATATCTAAGGTCTATAATTGGTGGGTTTTGCCTTTTTATGCATTGTTGTTTAGTCATTCACCAGAAAAGCTCTATACTACAACTCATGTATCATCATATAGCTTTTTAAAAGTATCTAATGGAATGGGCTTTCCTGGTCGCTCAGCTGGTAGAAAATCCGCCTTCAGTGCAGGAGCCCTGGGTTGCGAAGATTCCCTGGAGAAGGGAACAGCTACCCAGTCCAGTATTCCGGCCTGGAGAATTCCATGGACAAAGGAGCCTGGCAGGCTACATACAGTCAGTCCATGGGGTCGCAAAGAGTCTGACACAACTGAGTGACATTCACTTTCAGTTGATGTAACATTGAAGATCTTCCTTCAACCCACCTACTTCCACCAGCTAATGACCAGAAAATTATTGCAGTTGTCCAATTCATGATCATTAACACCCTTCTTGATTACAATGGTCCATTGCAGTTGAATTTGTATTATGGCTGAAACTCTTCTAACAACTTAAGTTTCTCCCTCTTTCCAAACAGAAATTTGGGACAAGAAGAAGATGAAACTGGGGAGGTGATCTCTAGTCCCTGTGTTGTATTTCTCTTCTTGCTCCTACTTCTCTGAGCTGAAACTGGATCCCCCTGCTGTCTGACTGTATTTAGACTGTCCTATCTAAATCCATGGGGCTTCCTTGGTGGCTCAGTCAATAAAGAATCCGCCTGCAATTCAGGAGACCCAGGTTTGATCCCTGAGTCAAGAAGATCTCCTGGAGAAGGGATTGGCAACCAATTCCAGTATTATTGCCTGGGAAATCCCATGAGCATAGGAGCCTGGTGGGCTACAGTCTATCGGGTAGCAAAGACTCAGACACGACTTAGCGACTAAACCACCACCATCTAAATCCACTCTATGTCCATACTGGTGAAATCCATGGTTTGCTGTTGGCTCATTTGTTGTCTGGTATTACTTCATCCTTCCCAACCAACTTCGTCTTTGGTCTATACCTCTTCTCTCCACCTACAGGTCCCGCTACAGCCCTCACTGGAGTCATCCTTCGGGACAGGGATCTCTTGATCGGTCCACTAGTTTCTCAGCGATGCCATCAAGAGTATGTCAGAACTCCAAGAAACAGTTTGTGACAGTGAGTCAGTGGAGAGCTGAAGCTCTAATTTCTGGACCTCTCCTGAACCACGTGACACTGATGTTACTACTCCTTGAGCCAATCTGGTCACTCTGGAGCACCCTGTGGGGTGCACTCCTCCCATAGTTCCCTATGAGAAGCAGGGTGTTTTCATTTGATACAGCTGCAGTAGCACATTGTCACAAATGCAGCAGCTTAAAACAATGGTAAATAAATTGATTCTTTTCCAGCTCTAGAGGCCAGAGTCTGAAATCAAGTGGTCAGCAGGGTGGGTTCTGTCTAGAGGCTCTGAAAGAGAATCTGCTCTATGCCTCTCTCCTAGCTCCTGGCAGCTACTGGCAACCTTGTTATTCCTTGGCATTCCTGGACTTCATAACTCCGGTCTCTGCCTCCATCTTCCCATTACCTGCTTCTCTTTCTACCGTAAGTCCCCTATCTATGAACAAGTTCTGTTCTGAGAGTGCATTTGGTAAGTCCATCAAAGTTAGTCTAGGTACCCAACTAACACAATCAACTATACACTATTGTCCTGTAATAGGTTTATAATACTTTTTATACAAATAATACATAAAAAACAAACACAAAAAATAAAGAAAATATTTTAAATCTCACACTGTAGTGCCTTGGAAAGTACAGTACTACAGTACAACCGCTGGCATATGGGGGCTGACATCGAGTGAACAGACAAGAAGAGTTACTGACTGGAGGAGGGAGAGGATATGAGAGATGGTAGAGCTGAAGGATTGTCAGCCGTAGGAGACAGAGTGTAAGCTACAGTGTCACTCACACCTGACATTGATGGAATGCATGTTCATATCTTTGAAAGTTTGTAGCATGAAGTTTGTATGTAGAGGATGTACTGTGTCTGTGTCTCTTTTCCCTTCTCATCTCTGATGAGGTTTTGCCATTGGTTTTAAATCTCATCCTAATCCAGAATAATCTCATTTTGAGATCATTAATTTAATTATACCTGCAACAACCCTTTGTCCACATAAGGTCATATTTATAAGTTCCAGGGGTTAAAACATCTCAAGGTTGTGAGGGCACTATTAAACCAATGACATAGGCCTTCTCATAAAGTCCAGAGGTGTGTAGTCCCCTCAGGGGATCCCAGTAGCACCCCAATCCCACATCCAGTCTCTCTGAACTCCTTCCTTTTTGCACCAGAAGCATTTCTGTCTCCTGCCCGTCTTCCAGGAGGAATTCCCCTGTCAGATCCGCCCTCTTCCTACTTCTGAGCCTCTGCTTTCTAGTAGGTACCTACTTTCTTCTTTCTGGGAGTGATAAAAACTCAGACATACAGTAATGGCAAAAAAAAAAGAAAAAAGCATGGTTTAAAAGAGAGATTGTATTATTTGTGAACATATTTCAAAAACATTATCTCCATTGTATATATACAGACATACACAGAGTCTATTACATCAAAACATTGGCCCCACATGGCAACATCTTAACCAAAACTGTAAAGGAGAAATTCCTGGTGGCTCAGATGGTAAAGATTCTGCCTGCAATGTGGGAAAGCTGGATTCAATCCCTGGGAAGATCCCCTGGAGAAGGGAATGGCTACCAACTCAGTATTCTTGCCTAGAGAATTCCATGGACAGAGGCTACACCCCATGGGGTCCCAAGAGTCAGACATGACTGAGCGACTAACACTTTCACTACTCCACACTTGGAAAATAATCTAAAGTTTGGGGACTTCCCTGGTGATCCAGGGATTAAGACTGTGTTTCCAATGCTGGGGACATGGGTTCCAACTTTCATTGAGGAACGAAAATCCTGCAAGCTGTGCAGCATGACCAAAAAATAAATACATAAAACACACATTAAAATAAATGCAAAATGAAAAGTTTTATTTATAAAAATGATAATCACAAGTACCCACTAATACAATTCAGCTTATATATATTTTCCTCTCTGCTGCTGCGGCTCCTAAATCGCTTCAGTCGTGTCCGACTCTATGCAACCCCATAGATGGCAGCCCGCCAGGCTCCTGCGTCCCTGGGATTCTCCAGGCAAGAACACTGGAGTGGGTTGCCATTTCCTTATCCGATGCATGAAAGTGAAAAGTGAAAGTGAAGTCGCTCACTCGTGTCCAACTCTTCGCAGCCCCATGGACTGCAGCCTACCAGACTCCTCCGTCCATGGGATTTTCCAGGCAAGAGTACTGGAGTGGGGTGCCATCGCCTTCTCCAGTTTTCCTCTCTAGAGGACAAAATATTGTTAAAGTATTAGTTCAACAGGCAACTGCAACTCATTTAGGTTTTGATAAGCCATAGTTCTAGGTCTTAGAAGAATTTGCTCACCGCTATCCCGTTTACTATTTTATTTTAGTACATTTTAAATATAAATAAAAGCAGAGAAAACAGTATAATAATTCTCTATGTACCTACCACTCAGCTTCAACAGTCCACAACTCATGACCAAACTTGCTTCCTTGATACTTGATACCTTCGTGTCTCTCTCTAACCCATCCCTGAGTTTTGAAGCTATCACATCATCTTTAAATATTTTTCTAAAAGATGGAGACTCTTTTTTTGTACATTCAATAACATGATAATCCTTCAACTTTCTAAAACAGCTCTTTTATAATTTTTTTATTTTTTTAACACTGGAAACATTTTGTATTGGAGTATAGCTGATAAGCAATGTTGTAATAGTTTCGGGTGAGCAGTGAAGGCACTCAGCCATACACATATATGTATCCATTCTTCCCCAAGCCCCTCTTCCTTCCAGGCTGGCACACAACATTGAGCAGAGTTTATCAAATATTCAACCATGCTTCAATTTCCCCATTTTTTTATATCATTTTCACTTTGTTTTTGAATTAGAATCCAAATGACATCCATACATAGAGAGATGATAAACCTCTCACGTTTCTTTAAATCTTTAGGTTGTCTCCATATGTCTGTCTGTCTCTTTCTTTTCTCTCTCTTCAAGCTTTTGTTGAAGAAATGTATGGTTCATCCTATGAGGTTTTCCTCAGTCTAAATTTTTCTGGATTTATCCTCATGGTGATTTTTGTGCTTTATATTTAATGTAAATTTGTTTTCAAAAAGACAATCCCTGGTTGTCTTTGTGTGTGTGTGTGTGTGTGTATAATGTTAGCAGTCATTGATAATAGTTACTTAGATCCAGTAATTCTTAATGTGTTAAAAAGATAAATTATTTCTTTAATTCTTAGCTGGTAGGCTTTTAAGAGCTATTTTTCCCTCATAAGCAATTGTGTATGCTGAGGTACAGTTTGCGTAGGAGAGGCAAGATAAGTGCTTGGTTATTTTATATGTATATGTGACCTCCTATGTATATTGTATATGCATGTGCATGCATGTTAAAGCACTTCAGTCGTGTCCAACTCTTTATGACTCTATGGACTGTAGTCTGCCAGGCCTCCATGGGGATTCTCCAGGCAAAAATACTGGGATGGGTTGCCATGACCTCCTCCAGGGGATCTTCCCAACCCAAAGACTGAACCTACGTCTCGTACATCTCCTGCATTGGCAAGCAGATTCTTTACCGCTAGCACCACCTGGGAAGACCATACATAGGTACACATCTGTGTGCAAATGTGTATATATGTATTTTATTAGCACGTTAAGAAATCTTTGATGTCTTACAATTTATTGCCATTATTACACTTACTAATACTTAAGTCATCCTCCTTTTGTTAAGGGAGTCAATGCACGTAGGCCCCCAAGTCCTTTAGAGATGATGTTAATAGTCTTGAATAGTATTCTTATTTTCTGATGTGACAAGATTCATTTTGCGTTTCCTACATATGGCTGCTAGTCCTTTTTAGTGGCGAGAGATAGAAAATATCATCTTAGTTTTGTTTCAGATAAAATACATCACAACTTCAAACTAATACTTCCAATTCAAATTTAGAATACAGGGTTTTTACCTAACCCAGCTGATTTCATATCTATTTCACTCTCTGCCATGCCCCAAACCCTGATTTCAATGACATAAATATAATTATTTCTTTCCTTTATCCATGCTATTATATGATGGTCTCAGAATAAAACAAACACTACCACCAATTATATCATTACTGAAGAGAGTCTTTCCTTTTTTTAAACTTATTTTGTCCCACTGGGGATGCACAATTCAACTGTGATGTCTTAAAGTCACCTGGAATAATTTCTCTCTGAAAGGTTGTAACATCAATAGGATACACTTTGAAATTTCTTTTCTTTTTGCTTTCAATATTTAGGAATTCCATTTTGTTTCTAATTTTTTTACTATGTAAAACATTTACATTTCAAAAGATGCATCTTCAAAATAAAGAAAGTTAAAAGATTGAAGGAAATTAAAAGAACAGTTTCTATCCCTCTCTCTTCCATCTATTCCCTCCTCTTCTTATATTTAGCTATTAATATACTTTTTAAACTTTATGCTTTGTCTTTGTCTTTTCGTTGGTTTATAATCACACACACTTTCTTATGTCCTGGAGATTATTCCATAGTAACACTAAATTTTTCTCATTCATTTTATGCCTGCATAATAATCCATTGTGTGCATACATTATAGTTTATTCAACCATTCCTTATTGGTATTTGAATTATTTGCAGTACTTTGCCATTAGAAATGGTGCTTCAGTGACTAGGTTTGTTCACAAGTACGCTTTTAAGTATTTTTTTGTTGTAAAAAAATGTTCATTATGCTTTTGCTATTTTGTTTATCTTTAATGAGAATACTAGATCTCTTAAATATTTAAACCTTATATTTTATTTGCAGATGATATTTAATTGAGTAGTTTTAATATTAGTTACAGTGCTGTGATATGGGTATGTGAAATCAGTTAATACCTCAATTTTTTAGAAATGAAAATGTTGATTCTAAACCAAATCAATTTGAATTATTTGCAGTACTTTGCTATTACAAATGGTACTTCAATGAACAGGCTTGTTCACAAGTACTTTTTAAAATATTTATTTACTGATAGATGATTTTTGGCTGCACTGGGCCTTCGTTTCTGTGCATGGGCTTTCTGTAGTTGTGGGGCTTGGGGTTGACGCTTTAGTTGTGGTGAGCGGGTTTCTCGTTGTGGGGGCTTCTCTTGCTGCGGAGCACAGGCTCTGGAGCGCACAGGCTTCCACAGTTATGGCTCATGGGCTCAGTGGTTGTGGTGCACAGGCTTATTTGTCCCTCGACATGTGGAATCTTCCCAGATCAGGGACTGAACCCATATGCCCTGCACTGACAGGCAGATTCTTAACCCCTGGACCCCAGAGAAGTCCCATAAGTACTTTTATATTTTTGATCTATGTATCTTTGGAATAGACTCCTAAAAATGGAAATCTGTGTAATTTTTCTCACTCATATTTTGAAACATACTTTAAAATGTTAACTCAGAATTCTAAACATAATGGTCGTTGGTTTTGATAAAGAGTTTGGGGTAATTTTTTAATTAGAAAATTTCACATTTGTGTGGCAGAGCAGTCATGCTTTTCCTAGAGGAGCAGTATACTACTTCTCCATGAAATAGTGATAAATTTAAATCCATCAAAGATACTAGGAGCAATTCTAAAAGCAATAACTGTGACTATGTTATATGTATGCAATATAAAATCACTACCATGAGCATAAATGTCCCAGGAAAAAACAAAGATGTTAAATTAGACCTCATCAACTGTTTCTGAGTTTTCTGTTCAGTTTCATTTGGCCATAGCTTATTCTGCTCTGTTAGTGTAAATTCCTTGGCATTGGGTATGAAATGATGAAACATTAATGATTTTAACTACCATTTTTGAGAAGTGAGTGATGTAATGGAGTTACATTGGAAGCGTCATAATTTCTATATATCTGTGTGCGTTATGCTAAGTCACTTCAGTCATGTCTGACTCTTTGCAGTCCTATAGACTGTAGCCCACCAGGCTCCTCTGTCCACAAGGATTCTCTAGGCCAGAATACTGGAATGGGTTGCCAGGCCCTCCTCTTCTATTTATCTATTCCAAGCAAAAGTAGACTCTTCCAGCCAAAGGGGCTTTAAAACTTCAATATCCATCAGAGTAACATCAAGAACACTGATGTCAGAAGACAAATACCATATGATATCACCTACATGTTATCACTCATTCCACTTATGTGACATCTAAATTACAACACAAAGGAACATATCTACTAAACAAAAACAGACTTAAAGACATAGAGAACAAATTTGTGGTTGCCAAGGGGGAGGGGGGAAGGGAGGGAAGGACTGAGAGTGTGGGATTAACAGATACAAACTATTATGAAAAGGATGTAGAGACAACAAGGTCCTACTGTATAGCACAGGGAACTATATTCAGTATCCTGTGATAAACCATAATGGAAAAGACTATGAAAAGGAATATAAATAACTGAAGTCAACCCATTCCAGTATGCTTGTCTGGAAAATTGTATGGACAGAGGATCCTGGCAGGCTACAGTCCGTGAGGTTGCAAATATTTGGACAAGACTGAGAGACAGAGCACAACATAACTGAGTCACTTTGCTGTACAGATGAAGTCAAGCACAACCTTGTCTATTACTTCAATAGAATTTTTTAAAAAAGGCTCTTACCTCAGAGAGAAAATTCCACTACCAAGGATAGCACATACAGACTCAAAACATGCTGGTAATAGCTGTTTTTTGGTTGTTGTTTTGTTTTTGGTGTTTAATTTTTATTTTATATTAGAGAATAGTTTATTTACAATGTTGTGTTAGTTTCAGGTGTACAGCAAAGTGATTCAGTTCTACACGTACATATATCCATTCTTCTTCAGATGGAAAAGAATTTATCCCTGGACATCACCAGATGGTTAACACCGAAATCAGATTGATTATATTCTTTGCAGCCAAAGATGGAGAAGCTCTATACAGTCAGCAAAAACAAGACTGGCAGCTGGCTGTGGCTCAGATCATGAACTCCTTATTGCCAAATTCAGACTGAAATTGAAGAAAGTAGGGAAAACCACTAGACCATTCAGTTCAGTTCAGTCACTCAGTCATGTCCGATTCCTTGCACCCCATGAATTGCAGCACGCCAGGCCTCCCTGTCCATCACCAACTTCCGGAGTTCACTCAAGCTCATGTCCATCGAGTCAGTGATGCCATCCAGCCATCTCATCCTCTGTCGTCCCCTTCTCCTCTTGCCCCCAATCCCTCCCAGCATCAGAGTCTTTTCCAATGAGTCAACACTTCGAATGAGGTAGCCAAAGTATTGGAATTTCAACTTTAGCATCATTCTTCTACAGAACACTCAGGACTGATCTCCTTTAGAATGGACTGCTTGGATCTCCTTACAGTCCAAGGGACTCTCAAGAGTCTTCTCCAACACCACAGTTCAAAAGCATCAATTCTTCGGCGCTCAGCTTTCTTCACAGTCCAACTCTCACATCCATACATGACCACTGGAAAAACCATAGCCTTGACTAGATGAACCTTTGCTGGCAAAGTAATATCTCTGCTTTTGAATATGCTATCTAGGTTGGTCATAACTTTCCTTCCAAGGAGTAAACGTCTTTTAACTTCATGGCTACAATCACTATTTGCAGTGATTTTGGAGCTCAGAAAAATAAAGTCTGACACTGTTTCCCCATCTATTTCCCATGAAGTGATGGGACCAGATGCCATGATCTTAGTTTTCTGAATGTTGAGCTTTAAGCCAACTTTTTTCACTCTCTTCTTTCACTTTCATCAAGAGGATTTTTAGTTCCTCTTCACTTTCTGCCATAAGGGTGGTGTCATCTGCATATCTGAGCTTATTGATATTTCTCCTGGAAATCTTGATTCCAGCTTGTACTTCTTCCAGAACAGTGTTTCTCATGATGTACTCTGCATAAAAGTTAGATAAGCAGGGTGACAACATACAGCCTTGACGTACTCCTTTTCCTATTTGGAACCAGTCTGTTGTTCCATGTCCAATTCTAACTGTTGATTCCTGACCTGCATACAGGTTTCTCAAGGGGTAGGTCAGGTTGTCTGGTATTCCCATCTCTTTCAGAATTTTCCAGTTTATTGTGATCCACACAGTCAAAGGCTTTGGCATAGTCAATACAGCAGAAATAGATGTTTTTCTGGAATTCTCTTCCTTTTTCCATGATGCAGCAGATGTTGGCAATTTTATCTCTGGTTCCTCTGCCTTTTCTAAAACCAGCTTGAACATCTGGAAGGTCACGGTTCACGTATTGCTGAAGCCTCGCTTGGAGAATTTTGAGCATTACTTTACTAGCATGTGAGATAAGTGCAATTGTGCAGTAGTTTGAGCATTCTTTGGCATTGCCTTTCTTTGGGATTGGAATGAAAACTGACGTTTTCCAGTCTTGTGGCCACTGCTGAGTTTTCCAGATTTGCTGGCATATTGAATGCAGCACTTTCACAGCATCATCTTTCAGGATTGGAAATAGCTCAACTGGAATTCCATCACCTCCACTAGCTTTGTTCATAGTGATGCTTTCTAAGGCCCACTTGACTTCACGTTCCAGGATGTCTGGCTCTAGGTGAGTGATCACACCATCATGATTATCTGGGTCATAAAGATCTTTTTTGTACAGTTCTTCTGTGTATTCTTGCCACCTCTTCTTAATATCTTCTGCTTCTCTTAGGTCCATACCATTTCTATCCTTTATCGAGCCCATCTTTGCATGACCATTCAGGTATGACCTAAATCAAATCCCTTATCACTATACAGTGGAAGTGACAAATAGATTTAAGGGACTAGATCTGATAGTGTGCCTGATGTACTATGGATGGAGGTTTGTGACATTGTACCAGAGACAGGAATCAAGACCATCCCCAAGAAAAAGAAATGCAAAATAGCAAAATGGCTGTCTGAGGAGGCCTTACAAATAGCTGTGAAAAGAATGGGAAGCTAAAAGCAAAGGAGAAAAGGAAAGATATTCCAATCTGAATGCAGAGTTCTGAAGAATAGCAAAGAGAGATAAGAAAGCCTTTGTCAGTGATCAATGCAAAAAAATAGAGGAAAGCAATAGAATGGGAAAGACTAGAGATCCCTTCAGGAAAATTAGAGATACCAAGGGAGCATTTCATGCAAAGATGGGCTCAATAAAGGAGAGAAATGGTAGGGACCTAACAGAAGCAGAAGATATTAAGAAGAGATGGCAAGAATACACAGAAGAACTGTACAAAAAAGATCTTCACTACCCAGATAATCACAATGGTGTGATCACTCACCTAGAGCCAGACATCCTGGAATGTGAAGTCAAGTAGGCCTTAGGAAGCATCACTACGAACAAAGCTAGTGGAGGTGATGGAATTCCAGTTGAGCTATTTCAAATCCTGAAAGATGATGCTGTGAAAGTGCTGCACTCAATATGCCAGCAAATCTGGAAAACTCAGCAGTGGCCACAAGACTGGAAAACGTCAGTTTTCATTCCAATCCCAAAGAAAGGCAATGCCAAAGAATGCTCAAACTACTGCACAATTGCACTCATCTCACATGCTAGTAAAGTAATGCTCAAAATTCTCCAAGTGAGGCTTCAGCAATATGTGAAGCATGAACTTCCAGATGGTCATGCTGGTTTTAGAAAAGGCAGAGGAACCAGCAATCAAATTACCAACATCTGCTGGATCATGGAAAAAGGAAGAGAGTTCTAGAAAAACATCTATTTCTGCTTTATTGACTATGCCAAAGCTTTTGACTGTGTGGATCACAATAAACTGTGGAAAATTCTTCAAGAGATGGGAATACCAGACCACCTGATCTGCCTCTTGAGAAATGTGTATGCAGGTCAGGAAGCAACAGTTAGAATTGGACATGGAACAACAGACTGGTTCCAAATAGGAAAAGGAGTACGTCAAGGCTGTATATTGTCACCCTGTTTATTTAACTTATATGCAGAGTACATCATGAGAAACACTGGGCTGGAGGAAGCACAAGCTGGAATCAAGATTTCTGGGGGAAATATCAATAAGCTCAGATATGCAGATGACACCACCCTTATGGCAGAAAGTTAAGAACTAAAGAGCCGCTTGATGAAAGTGAAAGAGGAGAGTGAAAAAGTTGGCTTAAAGCTCAACATTCAGAAAACAAAGATCATGGCATCTGGTCCCATCACTTCACGGAAAATAGATGGGGAAACAGTGTCAGACTTTATTTTTCTGAGCTCCAAAATCACTGCAAATGATGATTGCAGCCATGAAATTAAAAGACTCCTTGGAAGGAACGTTATGACCAACCTAGACAGCATATAAAAAAGCAGAGACATTACTTTACCAACAAAGGTCCGTCTAGTCAAGGCTATGGTTTTTCCAGTGATCATTTGTGGATGTGAGAGTTGGACTATAAAGAAACTGAGCACCAAAGAATTGATGCTTTTGAACTGTGGTGTTGGAGAAGACTCTTGAGAGTCCCTTGGACTGCAAGGAGATCCAACCAGTCCATCCTAAAGGAGATCAGTCCTGGGTGTTCACTGGAAGGACTGATGTTGAAGCTGAAACTCCAGTATTTTGGCCACTGATACGAAGAGCTGACTCATTGGAAAAGACTCTGATGCTGGGAAAGATTGAGGGCAGGAGGAGAAGCGGACGACAGAGGATGAAATGGTTAAATAGCATCATCGACTCAATGGACGTGGGTTTGGGTGGACTCCGGGAGTTGATGGACAGGGAGGCCTGGTGTGCTGCATTTCATGGGGTCACAATTTATCCCTTCCCCTACCTTTCCCCTTTGGCAACCACAAGGTTGTTTTCAAAGTAGATGAATCTGTTTCTGTTTTATAAATAATTTCATTTGTATCATATTTTAGATACCACATGTAAGTGATATCAGATGATATCTGCTTTTTCTCTGATATACTTCACTTAGTATGATAATCTCTAGGTCTATCCATGTTGCTACAAATGGCATTATTTCATTCTTTTTTGTTACTGAGTAATATTCCTTTATATGTATGTATCACATCTTCCTTATTCATTTCTCTGTTGGTGGACATTTAGGTTGCTTCTATATCTTGGCTATTGTAAATAGTGCTGCAATGAAAACTGGAGTACATGTATCTTTTCAAATTGTGGTTTTCTTCAGATATATGCCCAGGAGTGAGATTGCTGGATCATATATTTTCAATTTTTTAAAGAACTGTTCTCCACAGTGACTGTACACTTTTCATTTCCACCAATGATGTGGGAGGTTTCTGTTTCCCCATACCTTCTGCAGCATTTATCATTTGTAGACTTTTTGGTGATGGCCATTCCAACTGGTGTGAGATGATACCTCATTGTAGTTTTGATTTGCATGTCTCTAATAATTAGCAATGTTGTGCATCTTTTCATGTGCTTTTTGGTAATCTATATGTCTTCTTTTCATACTATTCATGGGGTTCTCGGTCCCATCACTTCATGGGAAATAGATGGGGAAACAGTGGAAACAGGGTCAGACTTTATTTTTCTGGGCTCCAAAATCACTACAGATGGTGACTCCAGCCATGAAATTAAAAGACGCTTACTCCTGGGAAGGAAAGTTATGACCAACCTAGATAGCATATTCAAAAGCAGAGACATTACTTTGCCAACAAAGGTTCGTCTAGTCAAGGCTATGGTTTTTCCAGTGGTCATGTATGGATGTGAGAGTTGGACTGTGAAGAAGGCTGAGTGCCAAAGTATTGATGCTTTTGAACCGTGGTGTTGGAGAAGACTCTTGGGAGTCCCTTGGACTGCAAGGAGATCCAACCAGTCCATTCTGAAGGAGATCAGCTCTGGGATTTCTTTGGAAGGAATGATGCTAAAGCTGAAACTCCAGTACTTTGGCCACCTCATGCGAAGAGTTGACTCATTGGAAAAGACTTGGATGCTGGGAGGGATTGGGGGCAAGCGGAGAAGGGGATGACAGAGGATGAGATGGCTGGATGGCATCACTGACTCGATGGACGTGAGTCTGAGTGAACTCCGGGAGTTGGTGATGGACAGGGAGGCCTGGCGTGCTGTGATTCATGGGGTTGCAAAGAGTTGGACACAACTGAATGACTGATCTGATCTGATCTGATGGGGTTTTCAAGGCAAGAATATAGGAGTGGTTTGCCATTCCCTATTCACTGGAAGGACTGATGCTGAAGCTGAAGCTCCAATACTTTGGTCACTTGATGCAAAGAGCTGACTCACTGGAAATGACCCTGATGCTGGGAAAGATCGAGGGTGGAGGAGAAGGGGATGACAGAGGATGAGATGTGTGGATAGCATCCCTGATTCAGTGGACATGAGTTTGAACAAACTCCAGGAGATACTGAAGGACAGGGAAGACTGGTGTGCTGTAGTCCATGGGGTTGCAAAGAGTTAGATAACAACTTAGCGACTGAACAACAACAACAAATGTCTTCTTTGAAGAAATGTCTATTTAGATCTGCCCATCAGAGAAGGCAATGGCACCCCACTCCAGTACTCTTACCTGGAGAATCCCAGGGATAGGGGAGCCTGCCTGGCTTCCATCTATGGGATCGCACAGAGTCAGACATGACTGAAGCAACTTAGCAGCAGCATTTTTTGATTGGTTTGATTTTAGTATTGAGCTATATGAGATGTTCTTTTATTTTGGAGATTAATCCCTTGTCAGTCACTTCATTTATACATATTTTCTGCTGTTCTGTGGGTTGTCTTTTTGTTTGTTTGTTTGTTTTTTAATAGATTAAAGACCTAAATGTTAGACCAGATACTATAAAACTCTTAGAAGGAAACGTAGGCAGAACACTCTTTGACATAAATCACAGCAGTATCTTTTTGGATCCACCTCCTAGAGTAATGAAGATTAAAGGAAAAATAAACAAGTGGGACTGAAACTTAAAAGCTTTCGACAGCAAAGGAAACCATATACCAAATGAAAAGCTTTGTTTTCACAGAGGTCAATTAACAATATCTCAATTCTTTAACAAATGAGAAAACAATTGCTTATAAGATTACCAAATACTCCAGCATGTACCATACCATATAAGACATAATAATTTGAACAAAGATAGATAATAATTTAAATATAAAATAATGCTGAGATAAAGTTTTTAAGTTGTTTTGATTAAATTCAGTTATTTAGTGAAAGAGAACTAGAAAAATTCCTGTATCCATTCATATTCTTTGTATTCAATTGTATAGATCAGGCATTGAGAAACTTTTTCTGTAAAAGGCCAGATAGTAAATACTAGACTTTCTGAGCTAAAAGGCAAAATCAATCATGCTATGTAGGAACTTAGGAACTTATATAACAAATAAGAAAATAAATTTCCACATCTTTTATTCAAAAAATAAAAATGAAGTTAAAAAAATAATGATAAAGAACAACTTTGTTTTTGTAATTCAGATTTACTAGTGAGAAGGAAATTTTATTCAGAGGATAACATTTTGCCAAAGTGGAATTCAAGGTTAATGTTCCCTATCATCAGATTTATTGCAAATGTTCATTAGGAAAAAAAAAAATTTAGCTCAGAAGCCAAAAAAAACAAGTAGAAGACCAGATTGGGCCCACAGGCCCTAGTGGACTACCACTGGCATAGAAAATTCTTATGATAATATGGGTTCAATCAGTTCAACAAATCCTTTTGCTTTCTTTACAATCCCTAAATTAAAGACTTCCCACTAGAAGGCAAACTGTGTGTCTATTCACCGATGCATAGCAAATGCCTAGAACAGAACCTGGCATATAGGAGGCCCTCAGTATAGATTTCTTTCACAAAAAAATTAAGTAATATACATAAAATATCTATTTTGCATATAAATATTTGGACTAAGTAGAAAGTAACTCTTAGAGTCAAGATTCTGGGAGCCTAGGGTGAAAAGACCAAGGAACTCTACTTCACTTTCTTCTTGCATTCTATTTATTTGTTCACTAGTAATAGTGACTGATCTACTTAAGTGATAGCACATTCAATGTCTGAAGAAAACTTAATGGAAGGAAATCTTAAAGAAAGGATGTGTGTATATGTGTGTTAGTCTCTCAGCATGTCCAACTCTTTGCGAGCCCAAAGACTGTAGCCCACCAGGCTCCTCTGTCCATGGGATTCTCAAGGCAAAAATATTGGAGTGGGTTGCCATTTCCTTCTCCAGGGGATCTTCCTGACCCAGAGACTGAAGCCAGGTCTCCCACACTGCAGTCAGATTCTTTACCATCTGAGCCAGCAGGGAAGCCCTAAAGTGGGGGTAACTCAGTGCATTTCTTTATTTCTGAAATTAACACACAACCCTTTGAATTTGGTAGCATCACAATCATGATTCAGAGAAAATTAATTTAAAGATTATTATGCTAAGACACTAACCACAAAATGCTATTTAACACACAAATTTAGTTTGACCCCATTAATAGAGGCTACAAGCTTCCTACCATAATTATTCCCACAACTTTCTACTCATATTTTATCAATGGAAAAGGAGGAGACCAACACATGCCTCGAGAACAAACAGAATTTCTAGAGTCAGAGACAGTTTTAATTATTTTTCTAACTTAATCCCTTGATTTTAAATGTGACGACATGGAGAGAGAAAGAGTAGGTGATTTGCCAGTGTCTCATGCAAATCAATGGGAAGCTATGATTAGAACCAGTTCTTGGTTCTCAACACTGTATTGTCATGAAAGATGAGTTATAAAGAAAAAGTAAATTACATTCCATCAGCTATCAAGTTATAGACATAGTTCAGACAAGGATTTAGTACAGCCCTTATTTTCATGATTAATTCAATCCATAGAAAGATAAAATACAATGATTCCAGCAAATACTAACACAAAAATTTGTGCCAGTAGTGTTGTCTGTGCTACACTCAATGCACTAATAATCAGAACTTGATTAATTTTGATGAAACACTTGGTTGGGAGCACGGTGCAGATGATAATTTCAAGAGAACAGACTGGGCAGCATTCGGGAACCAACTTGATTATAGAGGCGATAAGGCTATCCAAATATTTGTTCCTTGTCCCATCTGTCCCCTCAAGGAGTACATTGCAAATGAGAGCAAGAAGGCCAAGTTCACATACCACATAGTTAGTTATAACTATTCCTATCACACCAAGTATATAACAGGTTATAGCCACTAATATGATAAAATTAGGATGCATTAGAATGAATGCTGTTTAAGCACATAGTTTTGTAGAGTTAATATGTTTTACATGTGTCTGACTTGAACCCCTCAGAATAATATCCTAAAGTGGGCAGGTGTGGTAGATTGGTTGCATAAATAGACTAAATTCCTCATCTCTTCAGGCATCCAGGTCCCTGGGCCACACGATGTTGCTATTCTTCTAATAGACTGAGTCTGTGTCCTAGCACTTTAATTCTGCAGTCACACATATGACTTTCTTTGGCCAATAGCATATTAGCTAATCTGATATTTGCAGAATCTTGAAAAGGTGTTTACACATTTCCATTTTATTTTTTACTCTGCCATGGCCATGATGGCACATCTAGGCTAGCCTACAAGAGCAAGAGTCAGCACACTTTTTCTGTAAAAGACCAGATAAATAAATCTTTTTGGTTTTGTCGGCCACATGGCCTCTAGTGTCACTATTCAACTACTCAAAGCTGCCATTGTGGCCTAAAAGTAGCTACAAAAAAATATGGAAATGAATGAGCACAATCGCATTCCAATGAACACATTTATGGAAATATTTATAATAATGTTTGTTATTTATAGAAACAACCCATGGACTGGATTTGGCCAATGAGCCATAGTTTGCTGACCCCCACACTAGAAGATCAGATACATACAGTAGAGTTCAGTAACCCTAGTTGAGATCATTTAGAATCAGCCAAGCTCCAGCCAATACCTCTCTCCAGCCAGGTAAACGAGAGAGTCAGACACATGGCCAGGAAAACCACTCAGCCAACTTGTAGCTCACAGAAGACACATGAGCAAACTCGGCCAACGTCAGTCGAACCCTGCAAAATCATTTGCAAAGCCCCTGAGTCATGGATGATTTGTTATGCAGAATTATTATGGCCAAAGATTATTAATACCATAGGTAAAGGCTTAATTTTGCCATTTTAGAATTAAAGATGGGATTTAAGGAAGTTAAATACCTTGGTCATTATCTCAGGCAGCCAGAAAGTGTCAGAGTCAAGATTCAAATATAAGTGCTTTCAAATCTAATGTTCTATTCACTATATAAAACTGCTTCAATTCTTTACTTTTCTCTTTATTTTAGATGGTTTTGTTTATATAGCAATGCAGATATAGATGGGCTTTCCCTGGTGTCTCAGTGGCAAAGAATCCGCCTGCCAATACAGGAGACATAGGAGACACCAGTTTGATCCCTGGGTTGGGAAGATCCCCTGGAGGAGGAAATGGCAACCCACTCCAGTATTCTTGCCTGGAAAATTCCATAGACAAAGGAGCCTGGCAGGCTACAATCCATGGGGTTGCAAGAGTCAGACACAACTGAGTGACTAAACAAAAGCAACAAATAGATATAGATATGTAATGTGAGTGAAACTCGCTCAGCCGTGTCCGACACTTTGCGACCGCATGAATTGCAGCCCGCCACGCTCCTCTGTCCATGGAATTCTCCAGGCAAGAATATTGGAGTCGGTTGCCATTTCTTTCTCCACAGATATGTATAATTTAGGGTAAAAGATGAAGGATTTTAGACAGCTCTGACTCCACTAACTCCCCTTTTAGCTATAAAAAATCATGTCACCCAGGCTTAACATTTAGACAATTTTCTTTAAATTGCTAACGCAGATCTCTTCATGATGTACCCTAGTCTATTTCATCCTGGTTCTTATTTTCCGGAACTCCAGTAAGGAGGAAATAACTTAGATGGCTCCTCTTGCACGCAGCTCCTACCTCTCCATTTTACTGCTTCCGTTTTATGCAGGGCTGTCAGGGCTTTCTGAATTAAATGTGACTTAGGGCCTGCGCTTGCTGACTGAGGAGGCTCATAGGTCCTATAGCTCATCCACAATCTTGTACTTGAGCTGTCAAGCATGAGAGATTGGTGCCAAATTCAAGCCAACATAGCCCCTTCCCAGTAGTCTGCCTTTGACAACCCCTCCTTGTCAAATCCAACAGTTTACATAGGATGTATGGTGAATAAAGTGCTCTGAAAGATACGAATGTAGAGGTGGTGCTTCCACTGATCGCGGGAACACCTATCAGCTTCCCACAGGGCTGACATTTCAGGCTGGCAGGGGGGAGATGATCATAGGATTTTTGTGCTGCTGTTTCTAAATGGATTGTAGAGACTTTCAAGGCAAATTGCCTACTTCTCACCACCTGCCTCCAAGAAGACTCAGTGTGAAGCAACTTTGCAACTCAAAAAAAAAAAATTGGGGGGCAGGGGCGGGGGTAGTTATAAAGGAGAAGCCTCAGGTGAATGGTTTCTAGAACTTAGGTTATCCTGGATTCCCTAGGCTTGACATGAAAGTTGAATGCTTTGGGCACCAGAATTGCTATTCCCTTCTTCTCAATGTCTAGAGAAATATCTGGCCTTGGAATCACTGAATGTTACACCGAGCTGTTAGCAGTGCTTAGGTGTTGCTTGCAGGAATGTGCCATCGCTCAGTTGTGTCCAACTCTTTGTACAGCCCACCAGACTCCTCTGTCCATGGGATTTCTCAGGCAAGAATACTAGAGTGGACTGCCATTTCCTACTTCAAGGGTTCTTCCCAACCCAGAAACTGAACCCACATTTCCTTCATTGGCAGGCAGACTCTTTGCCACTGAACCACCTATGTGTTTCTTGAGGTTCCCCTAAAAAATAGGAATCAGAAGTTGTACATTTGACCTTTGATAATTAACCACTTAGGCCAGCACAGCATAGATAAGGGAAGTTGCTCACTTTCAGGTCAAGAAGACCCAAGAGGTAGACTCTGACTTTTAGTGTGGTGCAAAGAGAACTATTTCACTCGGAAGAACGATTGGACAGCCAAGGAAACAGACAAAAAGAAGAATGCAAAGATAAATGTTGACTGTACTTTAGTGCCCACAATGGTGAGGAATTTGTGTCTTTAGACTTGGTCTTTCAATCCCACTCACAAGACTGGCCCAGGTGTGGAGATGAATGTGCGGTACTGTAGCCAATGGACTGTGAATATTTTTAGTACCACTCATGACATCATCTTTATGAAATGGATCTATGTATAAGAAGATCCATTTGAAATGGATGTATCAGATTGCCTAATCTTATGCCATTGAATATTTGACTCATCCAACTTTGGTCTAAATCCATACTCACCAGACCACACAAACCTTTTTTTTTTTTTTTTTTTTGCCACATAAGCCTACTTACAATATGCAGAGCACTGGGTCATTGGAGTAACTTTGGTACCTTTGGCAATGCTCCCCCAGAAAAATTCAACAGGTTATTTCTGATCATAATTTAGTTTCCAAAGCAGCTTAACCACAATGCCAGAATGGACTAATCCCTGGGTTTCAGACCACTTGATCATGAGGAAGTTACAAGACTGAGTTTCTATGAATTCTTTGCTTTTATGACTTACACTCAAGTTTCATTTATGAGCCTACCTCTCAGGGCCTAGTCACATTGATACCCTGATAGAGTAATGAGTTTTCAAAACAGAGGGACTCACCCACTTGGCATTGATTAGATAAGGTTTGCTCAGTCTTTTGAAACCAGAGAGCCCTTTAATATATATAAAATTCTGATGTCCCACAACCTGCTTTCAACATGTCCAAGCCAAAGAAGAGCGTCATAGAGGTAGATGTCCCCACCTGCTAAGAAGATTCTACTCTATATACTACATGAAATAACCACAGGGAATATGTCCTAAATAACATAGATTATATATATCTTGTGTGTGTAGATGCTAGCTGTAGAGATTCTGATAAAACCTGCCCCATCCTCCAGCCCCATTTGAGAGTCACTCACCCTCTCCCTTAAAACTCCCATCACTATAAGAATTACAGATAAATACCTTCTGATTTCTGCAGAAAGATCTTCACTTACTTATTGCAGAGTTTGTTTAGGATCTGTAACAAGACACCAAGGTGTGAGTGAAGGGATTGGTGAAATTTGAAAAAGTAACTTGTTACCTAATTACTAAGTATATCCATAATGGTTAATTTAATACTGGTGATGGTGGTGGTATAATATTAACTGTGTGTGTCTGTGTGGAGTCCAAGAATGGGGTATGTGAATACAGATGTGTATGTCCATGTACATGAATCAAAATATATATACAAAGATAAAGAAACACAACTGTTGCTTTCAAAGAGTTCTAATTAAGTGGTAGAAACGTGAGCATGTTCATCACATCCCTCACAGGTTAACAGTGTTAATACAGCTGTGCAATCTCTTCTCCACCTCTGTCCCATCACAAGGCAAAGCCATTTATGGCACAGACTCCACCAACCCCCCCGCCTCCCCACAGAGCCCAGTGTGTTGTATGATCAGGTGGGGATTCTTTGGTGCAGGGAACACTGAACCAGTAAATATTCTTACCTTTCATCCACTCTCTCCCATTATAAGTTTCACTAATAAATTCTCCAACACCTACAGCTTCTCTTCTGAGTGAATATACAGTTAGAAACCACTTTAAATTCAGACTTGGTAATGGAAGTTAGTAATCTCTAGACATTTTCATTTCTTCTTAGGCATGTTCTGGACATATACATAGTTCTTATATCTCTCCGAATATGTAACTTAAATGTCCTTTCTTTTCCTGATAGTCATTAAGTAATGGCTATCAAGTATTAGCAGCTGAGTGTGTACCCATTATAATAACCACAGCGCATTCTGATGCTACTCTGAGAAGCAATACCAGGGAAGCAGAAAATTTATTAAAATAATTATAGAAGTGATGATGGTTAAACAAGTAACTCACATAGAACTCAGCTAACTGAATCTTTGTGCTTGATAGATTACCCAAAAATTTACATATGGAGGACACTTTATTGTTTAGAATATCCTTTCTTCATATGTTTCATGTACATAGATCATTTCATCTTAAAAACTCTCAAAAGTATAAGGGAACTATGTATTGGACAGGGTAATAGGTTACCCAGACCCAGAGGGCCGGGTGTGTGCATGTGTGTGTGTTTATGCAAGTGGAGATGATCCTTAACTTTTGAACTTTTCACTTCTGAGTTCATGGTCTTTCCCATTATTTACAGCACAAAGCTTTCCTGATATGCAAAGCTGCTTTTAACATTAGGAAGAGAAGTAAAATGAAACTTGTACCGAACGCTCATGGTCAATTGTCCAAAGCATTTTATGAACTTCAGAGCTGCTCAAATTATGAAACTTATAATAACACAGTAACTTTTCTTTTGTGTGGTAAACCTAAATGAACAATTATGAGAGTCACTATAAGCACTATTTAAGAAATATGTATTTAGAATTAAGGTCAATCAAGAGATATAAAAACTAATAATATAAATGTCAAGTATAATAAAAATATCATTTTAAATGCTCATCATTTATTAAAAAGGTTTAAGTACACATAATTCCATTTAAGATGAAAAAATCTAAATGTGTATAGATGTATACAGTGTTTTATAGGCTTGTAAACATTCATGTTTTATGATTATATATTTTTATACGGAAACAAAACTGAGCATTTTTGATGCTAAATCCATTGGGTAAAAGTTTATAGGAAGACAGGATTTGCACAGTCTCAATTTATCACCCAAATATGATTATAAAGTTAAAAAGATAGCTTTACAATGGATAAATCTGGTCAATACTACCTAACTAAATTGATCACCACTAATGGGACAAACTGACATATGTCTATTAATGTACTGTAATCTGAAGAACACATTACCAAAAATGTTTAATCTGAATCCAAGAATGAGAAAATAATAGACAAAATCAAATCAGATTAAGGATCACTCTGTAAAACCAGCCTCAAACTCATCAAAAATGCTAGTGTCATAAAAGACAAAAAAAAGAAAAAAAAAAAAGAACTCATCCATTTTATTGAAAAGTAAATAGAAATGATAACAAAAAGCAGTGTAAGGTCCTTGTCTGATTCCTAGATCAAAAATAAAACTTATAAAGGACATGATTGGGAAAATTAGGGAAACTTTAAATACAAACTATGTATGTTAAATATATATGTTAAAATGGGCTTCCCTGGTGGCTCAGCCGATAAACAATCTGCCTGCAATGTGGGAGACCTGGGTTCGATCCCTGGGTTGGGAAGATCCCCTGGAGAAGGGAACGGCTATCCACTCTAGTATTCTCGCCTAGAGAATTTCATGGACTATATAGTCCACGGGGTCACAGAGTCAGACACGACTGAGCAACTTTCACTACTCACCATATATGTTAAATAATACTATTGTATTAGAGTTATATTTCTTTTTTAAATTGGAGTTTAATTGCTTTAAAGTGTCTCATTAGTTTCTGCTATTCAGAGTGAATCAGCTATATGTATACATAAATATCCCCTTCCTCTTGGACCTCCCTCCCACCCCCATCCCATCCATCTAGGTCATCACAGAGCACCAAGTGAGATCTCTATTTCTTCCCTGCAAATGGGTTCATCTATACCATCTTAGTTAAATTTCTTTGGTGTGATGATATGGTTATTTGGAGACTGTTTTGTACATAGAAGATACATGTTAAAGTATTTAGAGTGAAGTGTCTTACAAGCAGCTCACTTTCAAAATGGTTGGATGGCATCACTGACTCAGTGGACAGGAGTCTGAGCAAACTCCCAGAGATAGTGAAAGACAGGAAAGCCTGATGTGCTACAGTCCATGGGGCCAAAAAGAGTCAGACACGACTTAGCAACTGAACTCAATGGACAGGAATTTGAGCAAACTCCCAGAGATAGTGAAGGACAGGGAAGCCTGGTGTGCTACAGTCCATGGGGCCAAAGAAGAGTCAGACATGACTTAGCAATTGAACAACTTTCAAATTGTTCAGAAAAAACATTGAATGATGGAACTAAAGCAAATATGGCGAAACGTTAACAAGTGGTAAATCTAGGTGAAACATATATAAAAGTTCATGGTACTACTTTTCTGTAGCTTGAAACTTTTGTAAATATTTTGAGAAAAATAAAACTAAATGAAATTATCCTCTGAATTCTTTATTTCATATACCCATTTCATCAACACTGAAATACAGGTTTAACATACCTGTACGTACTCTTTTTAAAGATTTAAAATATGATATGTTGAACAAATGTTACAAATTATAATCAAAATTTATGACAAAGTACTTTATGAATAAGACAAAGGAATTAAAAATTATGTTAAATGTCCTGTGTAAATACAAAATAAGAATAAAGGCTATTGGTGGCATTAATATGCAGATTGGGTTTTCTCTATCTTAATTTCTCTGCTTCCCTCCCACTTAAAATCATAAAAGGATTCATTATAAATTGGAAGTACAGAATTTTTAGAAAATCATTGGATGATGGGTTGTATGATTCTCTTTACAGGTACAGTTTACTCTTCAGCAATCTGTAAGCCATTGAAAGTGTAACTCCATAGCCAATGAAAAAAGCCAAAGCGCGATTTGGCTGGGGAAGGGGTGTCAAATACGCAATCGTGTGGTAGATTCGTGCTCCGACAAAGAGTCTGAAGTGCAGGATGGCTGTAGAGAGGTCTGGACCACTCAAGGAATACAGAAGGCCAATACCAAGAAATGGCACGATGTTTTCAAGGTCATTCAAGTGGGCTCTGTAGAAAAAAAGATGACTTGTAAAACCCTAATTTCAAAATCAGCAGAAATATATTCACTTTCCCCTCTCTTCTGAAACTAAATAGAAGTGTTAATGGATCTTCAACATGCAAAGTAAGATTCATTTTATTTCTCTCAAATTCCCTTGCTTCCCTATCCACTTGGCTGTTATTTAGAATGACTCATTATTTTGTTTCTTTTATTTTCAGTGTATCTCAATATATAAGAAAGAAGGCTTTTTGCACTTCCAAGAATATCAAAAGTGCGTCTACATAATAAAACTCCCATTATTTTTATACATATAAAATATTTTTTTCTTCTGAGGTCTGTACAACAGCAATTCAAGATTCCTCTTATAAAAATTCTTCTTCCCAAAAGCAGAAAATCCTTTGGGTTAGTATTGTTCTTAAGACTCCCCTCACTTGTGCTAGGATGCAAAATGGTCACTGATACCACCCTTGCCCATTCACCCAAGCCACTAGGTTACCAGAAATCAATTTACCAATCTTAATATCAAGAATTCCATTTTCTTCACATACAGATTACAGAATATATAACTAGCCTTTCAAACATGGGAAAAATGTCAGCCAACCTATCCTAAAATTACAAAAGGAATTAGTTAGTAGTGATGGGGCAAAATATACACAAACATGATAGACAATAATAAAGGGAAAGTCATGCATCCTAGATCTGAATTTCATACCACAGCTAGAAAACAGAAAGCGTGGCTTAGACACAACTTTTTCTCCAATTCATGGCACCTCTGGCTACGATCGTGAACACAAGACACGTCAATTACTGACAGGATTTTTTTTTAATATAAAGTGTGTATTTATAAAAAATATATATATTTATAAATATATTTATAAAGTACTTAATTCTCAAACCTGGTAATTCTGTTCTAGTTTCCACAGTTAAAAACTTCTTAAGAATCTAGACTATAAATTGAGATTTTGATAGAACTTGTAAGCTATTGATCAGATCAGATCAGTTGCTCAGTCATGTCCGACTCTTTGCAACCCCATGAATCGCAGCACGCCAGGCCTCCCTGTCCATCACCAATTCCCGGAGTTCACTCAGACTCATGTCCATCGAGTCAGTGATGCCATCCAGCCATCTTATCCTCTGTTGTCCCCTTCTCCTCCTTCCCCCAATTCCTCCCAGCATCAGAGTCTTCTCCAATGAGTCAACTCTTCACATGAGGTGGCCAAAGTACTGGAATTTCAGCTTTAGCATCATTCCTTCCAAAGAAATCCCAGGGCTGATCTCCTTCAGAATGGACTGATTGGATCTCCTTGCAGTCCAAGGGACTCTCAAGAGTCTTCTCCAACACCACAGTTCAAAAGCATCAATTCTTCGGCGCTCAGCCTTCTTCACAGTCCAACTCTCACATCCATACATGACCACAGGAAAAACCATAGCATTGACTAGACGAACCTTTGTTGGCAAAGTAATGTCTCTGCTTTTGAATATGCTGTCTAGGTTGGTCATAACTTTCCTTCCAAGGAGTAAGCGTCTTTTAATTTCACGGCTGCAGTCACCATCTGTAGTGATTCTGGAGCCCAGAAAAATAAAGTCTGACACTGTTTCCACTGTTTCCCCATCTATTTCCCATGAAGTGATGGGACCAGATGCCATGATCTTTGTTTTCTGAATGTTGAGCTTTAAGCCAACTTTTTCACTCTCCACTTTCACCTTCATCAAGAGGTTTTTGAGTTCCTCTTCACTTTCTGCCATAAGGGTGGTGTCATCTGCATATCTGAGGTGATTGATATTTCTCCCGGCAATCTTGATTCCAGTTTGTGTTTCTTCCAGTCCAGCGTTTCTCATGATGTACTCTGCATATAAGTTAAATAAACAGGGTGACAATATACAGCCTTGATGAACTCCTTTTCCTATTTGGAACCAGTCTGTTGCTCCCCGTCCAGTTCTAACTGTTGCTTCCTGACCTGCATACAAATTTCTCAAGAGGCAGATCAGGTGGTCTGGTATTCCCATCTCTTGAAGAATTTTCCACAGTTTATTGTGATCCACACAGTCAAAGGCTTTGGCATAGTCAATAAAGCAGAAATAGATGTTTTTCTGGAACTCTCTTGCTTTTTCTATGATCCAGCGGATGTTGGCAATTTGATCTCTGGTTCCTCTGCCTTTTCTAAATTCAGCTTGAACATCAGGAAGTTCACGGTTCACATATTGCTGAAGCCTGGCTTGGAGAATTTTGAGCATTACTTTACTAGCGTGTGAGATGAGTGCAATTGTGCGGTAGTTTGAGCATTCTTTGGCATTGCCTTTCTTTGGGATTGGAATGAAAACTGACCTTTTCCAGTCCTGTGGCCACTGCTGAGTTTTCCAAATTTGCTGGCATATTGAGTGCAGCACTTTCACAGCATCATCTTTCAGGATTTGGAATATCCCAGCGGCGGCCGGGAGGAGCAACCCACGCCGAGGTCAGGGGCGGCGGCCGGGAGGAGATACCCTACGCCCCAAGCCCAAGGCCAGGGGTGACAGGCGGGAGGAGCTACCCAACGCCCCTAAGCCCGAGGCCAAGGGCGGCGGCGGGGAGGAGCAACCACAGGACAGAGGCCAGGGACGATGGCCGGGAGGACCAACCCCACGTCCAAGGAGCCGTGGCTGCGCTGGCGCAGGAGGGCCTTGAGGAGCGATCCCACATTGAAGGTCAGGAAGGGCAGCGGTGAGGAGATACCCTTTGTCCAAGGTAAGGAGCAATGGCTGCGCTTTGCTGGAGCAGCCGTGAAGATACCCCACGCCCAAGGTAAGAAAAACCCAAGCTATTGATATATATTTCAAAATGAAAGATAGAGACCTGGGTTCAATCCCTGGGTTGGGAAGATCCCCTGGAGAAGGGAAAAGCTACCCATTCTAGTATTCTGGCCTGGAGAATTCCATAGACTATGCAGTGCATGGGGTGGCAAAGAGTCCATTGACTGGACTGAAATTCGACTGAGCGAATTTCACTTTTTTCGATTCATGGGGTCACAAAGAGTCGGACACAACTGAGCAACTGATCTGATTTGATCTGAAAGATCACCATTATCATCTCCTTTCCTTTCTCCTGTTTTCTGTAGATTATCTCTAAGTTCTCCTGACAAACAAAATAACAACATAAAGGCATGCAGAAGGTAACAGTAACTTAGATACATAACAATTTTGAAAGATTTAAATAAACAACCACATGTTCCTAAATAAAGCCAAGACAGAAAGGGTATGAGTATTCTTGTTCCCTCTGTTTTATGGAACAACCCAAGGGTTACTGAAAGCGAGGTGGGCAAGAAAGGGCAGAAACACTATTTTCTACTAAAGATGAGCTCACATCACCAATTACATCAAGGGTATTTGTTTGGATCCTTTGAATTCTCCTGCTGGACCACAGATATTTCTTCACCTCCCATCTAGGCCATGTTACTTTTCTCCTTTACCACATTCTAAAAGGACAGACATTTTTAAAGTTGAGAAAGAACCTATAATGATGAGACCATGTAGAAATCTGTTTGCGCTCAGTTGCTCAGTTGTGTCCAACTCTTTGTGACCCCATGGACTGCAGCCTGTCCATGGATCCTCTGTCCATGGGATTCTCCAGGCAAGAATGCAGGAGTGGGTTGCCATTTCCTCCTCCAAGGGATCTTCCTGACCCAGGGATCGAACCTGTGTCTCTTATGTCTCCTGCACTGGCAGGCAGATTCTTTACCACTGCACTGCCTGGGAAGCCCCAAGTCTATATTAAGCAATTGACAAATAGAATACAGTGTGAAAACAGAGAAGAAAGTCAAGGAAAATTGGGGGTAAATAGCTCCAGTGGTGGGGGTTTGGGGAAGGAAATTCAAGGGCAGGGGTTCCTTGGAACTTACTGGCCTCTCCATTTTTTCTGGCCTCCCTCTATTTTTTTCATTCAGTTCTTTTTCCTTGTCCTCAACCCTCAAAATGGTCTCACAGTATTCCTCACTGTTCTAGTAAGGCCGGTTTTCAACGGAGCCTCACACTGTGTTAATTTATGCCATCTTATATGCTCTTCTTTTTTAATTTTATTTTTTAACTTTTTATTTTATATCGGAGTATAGCCGATTTACAATGTTGTGATAGTTTCAGGTGGACAGCAAAGGGACTCAGCCATACATATACAAGTATTCATTCTCCCCCAAACACCCCTCCCATCCAGGCTGCCACATAATATCGAGCAGAGTTCCCTGTGCTCTACAGCAGGTCCTTGCTGGTTATCCTTTCTAAATATAACAGTGTGTACCTGTCGATCACTCTTCCTTTTAGACCCCACCGCAGACACACCCTCTCCCGGTGAGCATCTGCTGTAGTTCAGTATCACCTTCCCACTGTAACCCTTTCTCTACTCAAACAAAAGAAAGCATCCTAAAGGGGAAGCTTCCTTCATTTCTGTGTCATTCCTAGATGGCTACCAAAATCTAGTAGCAGATGGACATCCACCTTTATGAGCCTTTCTACCAGGGTCTGTTACTTCCTCTCCATCATCCCATGTTCCCATGTCCTTTCTCTTTTGGGCAGATGCCCCTTGGTGCAAGCTTGCTCTGGACTGACCTTAACTCCAGCCCTGCTCTGTGCTCAAGATGCTTCAGTCAGATCAGAACCACTCGGATCTCAGCATCGCCCTGACCTAAACCAGAGTTGCTATACATCATTGAGAACTGTCAGGGGGTGGCCAACCGCAAAAGGAGCTTCACACCAGACCAGCTGACTCCTTTCTCTTACCCAAAGCTCTTTATGCTCATCGTGTAGCAGTGTGTTCAAGTTCCTGCAAAGAAATTTTTCCAAACTCCCATGTTCTCTCATCTCCTTTTTTCCTTCCAAATCCTAACATTCTTCAACTTCTTCCCTTATGAAATATTCCCAAAGACCCTAGGAAGTTATATTTGTATCCTACTACTTAACATCTAATGAGAGATAGCTTTATATCATTCTTTAAGTACCACATGCACGTTAGTCTGCTTTTCAGTGGAAAAGTTATAGACCCCTCAAGGGCAGGGAGTCAGTCTTAAAGCCATTTTACAGCATTCCAATAAAAGGAGTGACAGTGAGACACACAGTAATCTCTCAATAAATGCTTCATTCATGCATTGGAGCCAGAAAGGAATCATCTAGCTTTAAGTTTTATCCCATCCTCCACTTCCTTCAAGAATTCCCAGTGAGTGTCAACTGGACCCCACTGAAAAGTCTCAATAAAGAGGTATTCTCTATTGAGAGACAGAAGTAGGGGCTGAGAAGGGAGAGTGGAAGGCATCTAAAATCCCCAAATTAAACTTCACTGAAGGTAGCTTATTCGAAACATCTCTTCCTAAGTACTAAAACCCTTTTTTTTTCTCTTTTAAATGTTTCACCTTATTTCTTCAGCTGCCCTGGTTTTTATCTTGTTGTAAGGAATGTACATGGGACTTCCCAGGTAGCTCAGTGGTAAAGAATTCACCTGTCAATGCAGGAGATGCAAAAGACGTGGGTTTGATCCCTCAGTCAGGAAGATCCCCTGGAGTAGGAAATGGCAACCCACTCCAGTATTCTTGCCTGGAAAAACCCATGGACAGAGGACCCTGACAGGCTGCAGCCCAAGGGGCTGCAAAGAGTTGGACATGACAGAGCGACTAAGTGTGCGTGTGTGTGCACACATGCACACGCATGCACACACACACACATGGGCAATGTATATAGTCTTGAATTCTTTCTAGAACAATATGGGATAGGATTAAATAAATGCATAATGTAAAAGGCTTTCTAATCATTATTGATTTCCATATGCCCAAAATATAAATAACTTACTTTAGGCTACTTATCTTGACATTTCAACACATATTACTTTATATTTTTAATTAAGGGTCCCATATGTGTAGTGTATATTTTCTCAATATCACATGCCTAAAAGCATAATTTTCATGCCCTTTGTAGCCAAATTCAGTCCCTGTCACCAAAATATGCTAATAGAAACAACTTGATAATTACAAATAGAAGTAATGAAAAAGAAAAATTCTAGGTTAAAAATGGAGAGGGGAGATTGTGGGAACTTTTATTCTGAAAAGTATCTCCAAAAGTGATTTAGTAAATCACTTTGTTAACAGAACTGATCTGATCTCAAAAAATACACCTGGAAACTAGAAGCTTCTCTTTCCTGGAGATTCTTTCTTGCCACATTGAA
This sequence comes from Bos javanicus, assembly GCF_032452875.1. Lineage (NCBI taxonomy): Eukaryota > Metazoa > Chordata > Mammalia > Artiodactyla > Bovidae > Bos > Bos javanicus. The sequence goes on from NC_083872.1 coordinate 94,007,350, forward strand.
AAGCCAGTGTCTGATCACCAGGGGGCGCTGTACACACAGTCCCTGCACCTGCTCAAGGGCACTCACTCCTTTCACAACTAACGGCAATTGTTGTCACTAAATTTTATTTGTTGTTCACAATCTGATGAGAAGGTCAGCTTAGATAATGGCTTTCTCCTCTAGAAATACCATCCCATGGGCAAGGAGAGACAGAAGTAGGGGCTGAGAAGGGAGAGTGGAAGGCATCTAAAATCCCCAAATACTATTTCTTTAGCTAAGCTTTCATGGGCATACTGTGGTCCATGGAGTCACAAAGTCAGACACATCTGACTTAGCCACCGAACTTAGCCACCGAACTTAGCCACCGAACAATCTGAACAACAACACGAGTGTAAAGAGAGAAGTTCAGGAGCCCCCTGTGCCACCATCTTGACTGACCTCCCCACTGAAGAATTTCCTCTACTGAGATTCTATTGCCAATCCATCTTTCTAACACGAGAAACACTGAAGTTATGTGCCATCTTCATTTAGTGTTTTCTACTGCACACCTACACTGTGGTGTAATTCTAGACACATTTCACAGGATAAGCAAAATTATATAAAATTAAAGAAGCGGTGAGGAGTTTTCACAGCCATACTTAAACATTTAGATATTTAGTTTTCTGATGAATAGTTAAGATAGGAAACACCATGAATATATTTGACTACACTTCTAAAATTTGGTGAGTATAAATAGATAATGAAATGGAGACTGAAAAAAAAATTTACTTCTCTAATTCAGGTATCAACTGCAGCATCTAATCCCTTTAGAATCAAGATCATATTTGCCTTTTCACTTTTGATTTTCTGGAAAGTCTGAAGCCCCTCCAAAGATTTCTGCAGATTCCCTTATGGTATATAGTCTCAAGATTAACTTAGTCTTCAATCCTGCATTTGTGCACATCTTCATATTCTTCCTTTTGATATAAACTTGGCTCTTTCCTCAACTTTCTCAATAAATCAGTTAGAAAATGTGGATTAAGATTTGTTGTTGTTGTTTAGTCATTAAGTCACTTGCATGCATTAAAAGCTAAGTTGTTATCAACTTAAAATAGACTATTACTAATATAAAACAAGATGTTTTACATAAGACTCAGGGTAACCACCAAGTAAAAACTCATAGTAGATACACAAAAGATAAAAGGAAAGCAATCAAAGCTTACCCTTAGAGAAAAATCACCAAATCACAATGAAAGAGAAAGGAACAAAGGAATTCCAAAACAACGAAGAAAAAAATTAACAAAATGGCAATAAGTACAAGAAGTGAAGTGAAAGTGTTAGTCACTCAGTCATGTCTGACTCTTGGTGACCCCATGGACTGTAGCCCGCCAGGCCCCTCTGTCCTGGGAATTCTGCAGGCAAGAACACTGGAGTGGGTAGCCATTGTCTTCTCCAGGGGATCTTCCCAACTTAGGGATCAAACTCAGGACCCCTGCATTGCATTCAGATTCTTTACCATCTGGGCCACCAGGGAAGCATCAGAAATTACTTTAAATCAAAATGGGCTAACTTCTCCAATCAAATAAGAATGAGTGAACAGACAAAAATAAGACAAGACCTAACAATATGCTGCCTATGAAGAGTTAAAGTCATACATAGACACAAGGTGAAGGAGTAGAAAAAGATATTCCATGCAAAAGGAAGCCAAAAGAAAGCTGAAAAATCTATACTTATATCAAAACAAACTGTAACAAGAGACAAAAAAGTTCATTATATAATGATAAAGGGGATCAAGGCATTAAGAGGACATAACATTGGTAAATATATATGCACCCAACATAGGAAACTTTAATATATAAAGCAAACAGTAACGGATCTGAAGGAGAAATAACAATACCATAATTATAGAGGACTTCAATATCTCATTTTCAACAATGGATAGATCATCTAGAAAGATCACTTAGCTCAGATGGACCTAAAAAACATTTATAGAACTTTACATCCAACAGCAACAGAATATACATTCTTCCCAGGCACACATAGAACATTCTCCAATATAGATCATATCTTAAGCCAAAAAGCAAGTCTTAATAAATTTAAGAAGTGCAAAATCAAGCATTTATTCCAACCACAACAATATGAAACTAGAAATCAATTACAAAAAGAAAACTGGAAAATTCACAAACAAGTCAAAGAAAAAAGAGAAATCAATACTATCTTGAGACAGATAAAGATAGAAACAGAACATACCAAACTCATGAGGACTCAGCAAAGGAAATCTAAGAATGAAGTTTATAGTGATAAATGCCCACATTTAAGAAAAAAATCTCAAATGAACAACCTAACCTGACGTATCAAGAAACTAAAAAAAGAAAAGCAAACTAAGCCCAAAATTAGTAAAGGAAAGAAATAACAAAGATCAGAATAGACATAAAGGAAATAGAAACTAAAAATACAATAGAAAAAATCAATGAAACGAAGAGCTGATTTTTTGGAAGGATAAAATAGACTAACTTTATTGCTGTTGCTGTTTAGTCACTAAGCTGTACCTGACCCTTTGAGTCCCCATGGACTGTAGCCCAGCAGGTTCCTCTGTCCATGGGATCTCCAAGGGAAGAATACTGGAGTGGGTTGCCATTTCCTTCTCCAGGGGATCTTCCCGACCCAGGGATTGAACCTGTCTCCTGCTTGTCAACTGGATTCTTTTCCACTAAGTCACCTGGGGAAGACAAACTTTAAAATAGCATCAAAAAGAATAAAATGCTTAGGAATAAACTTAACCAAAGAGGGGAAGAGCTATATACTGAAAACCATAACATACTGATGAAAGAAATAGAAGAAATATAAATAAATGGAAAGATATTCTCTCCTTATGGACTGGAAAAATTGTTAACACTGTTAAAATGTCCACACAACCCAGAGTAATCTACAGATTCAATGTACTCCCTCTCAAAATCCCAAAGGCATTTTTTGAGAATTTTTTTTTTAAAGTCTGCAAATTTGTGTGAAACCACAAATGACCCTGAATATCCAAGCAATCTTGAGCAATAAAAACAAAGCTGGAGACTTCACACTTCCCGATTTCAAACTACATTACAAAGCTATAGACAACACGTCAGTATTTTTTTGGCATAAAAGCAGACTCACAGATCAATGGAACAGAATAGAGAACCCAAAAATAAACTCAGGCATGTATACTCAATTTTTTACACAGAAGCCAAGAATACACAGCAGGAAAGGGCAGCCTCTGCAGTAAATTGTGTCAGGAAAACTAGATTTCCACATGCAAAAGAAACTGAACCCTATCTTATACCATACACAAAAATCAACTCAAAAATGAATTAAAGACTTGAACATAAGACCTGAAACCATAAAATTTCTAGAGGCAATATAAAGGTTATAAGCTCTTTGACACTGGTCTTGGCAATGATATCTTTGAATTTGACACCAAAAGCAAAAAAAAAAAAAAATAAACAAGTGGGACTACATCAAATCAAAAAGCTCCTGCTCAGCACAAGAAGCCATCAACAAAATTGAAAGGCAAGTTATGTAATGGGAAAAAATATTTGCAAACCTCATATCTGATAAGCAGTTAATATTAAAAATATATAAGGAACTCACAATTTCATAGCCCCAAACTAATAGATAAATAAAATAATCCAATTAAAAAAGGGAGACCCAAATAGCCATTTTTCCAAAGAAGACATCCAAATGGCCAAGAGGTACATGAAAAGGTACTCACCATCACTAATCAGGTGGGTAAATGCAAATCAAAACTAAAATGAGTTATCACATTACACCTATTAAGATGGCTACTGTGAAAAAGGCAAGAGGTAGCAAATACTTGCCAGAATATGGAGAAAAGAGAACTCTTCTACATTGCTGCCAGGAATGTAAACCAGTACAGCCACTATGGAGAACAGTTTGGAAGGTCCTCCCTGGTGACTTAGATGTTAAAAGAATCTGCCTGCAATGCGAGAGACTTGTGTTCAATCCCTGGGTTGGGAAGATACCTGGAGGAGAGCATGGCAGCCCACTCCAGTATTCTTGACTGGAGAATCCTCATAGACAGAGGTGCCTCACGGGCTACAGTCCATGGGGTCACAAAGAGTTGGACACAACTGAGCAACTAAGCACAGCACAGCATAGCACAGAACTTACCTACCATTATCCCAAAAAGATCAGAATATTATTCGGTCTTAAAAAAAAAAAAAAAGGAAATCTTGTCATTTGGATGAACCTGGAGGACATTATGGTGAATGAAATCACTAAGACAGAGAAAGACAAATATTGTATGGTATCATTTATAAATGGAATCTACCAAAAGGAAAAAAGGCTGAACTCATAAGAACAGAAAGTAGTCGTTGCCAGGGGATAGGGGTTGGGGGAAATCTGGAGAGGTTGAGAAAATAGTACTAAGTGTCAGTTATAAGATGAACAAGGTCTGAGGATCTAAAGGATAACACACTGACTACAGCAGATAACACTGTTATTGTGTAACTGTGTAACTGAAAGCTGGGGCTTCCCAGGCGCCACTGTGGTAAAGAAACGGCCTGCCAATGCAGGAGATGCGAGAGATGCGAGTGCAATACCTGGGTCGGGAAGATCCCATGGAGTAGGAAATGGCAACCCTCTCCAGTATTCTTGACTGGAAAATTCCATGGACAGAGGAGGCTGGCGGGTTAAGAGTCCAGGGGGCCACAAAAGAGTCAGACATTACTGAGCAACTGAGCACATAGCACATATAACTGAAAGTTGCTATGAGAGCAGAATTTAAATGTTCTCACCAAAAGAGAGGGGAGGAGAGATGAAATCTGAGAGGTGATGGAAGTGTTAATTAATGAAATTCATTAATTAATGTCAACTAATTCAATGGAAGGACTCCTTAGAAACATATATGTGTATCAAATGACATTGTACACTGCAAATTGTACACTTACAATTTTGTCAATTAAGCTTCAGTAAAGGTGAAAGAAAAAGTTTGTAATTTACATCATTTTATGACAAGGATTAAGAAATATACCTTCAGAACTAGAATTGAATGTGCTTTTAAAATAAGTTTATTAGTGGTATCACTAGGAAGCTGGGTAGATGGTATTTTGGCTTTTTGCTTTTCATTGTTCACTGAATTCTCTGTACATTAAATATAATATCTACAAAGGAGGGAGAGAGAGAGATGATAGGTAGAGATTTCCCAAGTTCATACTTTCCATTTTATACAAAAATACCTAGTTCTTCAAACTTTTACCCAAGCTGACAGTCTCACCTCTGGAGAAAGAGGACAAAAACTGCAAGAATCTACCGTCCTCATTTCACCTCCTACCTGTCATTACTTTTGATAAATCCCTACACAGAACAAAGTCATTACCCCTAACAAAGTGCACAGAAAAGCTAAATTGGAAATACATGCAATCACAGTGATAGTTGGAAACTTCTAGATTGCTAATTTTCTATAATTATACACAGTAGGTAAAATGATTGACTTTTCTTTTTCTTCAAGACCCCAACATCCTCACTTGACTCTGAGACCAACATCCTGTGATCAAATGAGTCATTTCAGGAGACACTGGTTTACCTTCGAACACGTTCCACCCTGTCATCTGTCCGAAGATACTTCTTGGCATTTTCTCCTTTGCCGAAGCCCGCGCAGTCTTCTGGGTTGGCAAAAACCTATTCCAAATACCAAGAAAAAAACAAACCTATTTCAAATACCAAATAACATGGGGCGGGGGGGTACTCTACCTGATATTCATATTTTATCAGAAGAAATACAGGCATCCAAGTTGGTCATTGTGAAAAAAAAATTTTGGGAGCTATAGATCAAACCCAGTGTTAGGAGAAAGAATGTGGATTCTCATGTAGCTTAGTGGTAAAGAATCTGCCTGCCAACATAAGAGACACAGAAAATGCAGGTTTGATCCCTGGGTCCAGAAGATCCCCTGGAGGAGGAAATGGCAACCCACTCCAGTATTCTTGCCTGGGAAATCCCATGAACAGAGGAGCCTGGCAGGCTACAGTCCATAACGTAGCAGAAAGTTGGACACAACTGAGCACATACACACAGGAGAAAGCATCTCTCTTAAAACCTGAATTTTTAATAACAGTGTAAAAAATTTTTAAAGAGAAGCATAAATAAGAACTTAAATAAAAACCAATAAATAAAAAGAGTGAAAAGGCAGCAAAACCAGAAAAAAGTATAATTCTGAGTCCTCATTAAAATAATAAAAAGTTATTATTGTGGTGAACTGGCATTTAATAGTAATGTTGATGCACTTTTCCTGAAGAACATTATTTCCAACTGATTGGCTCATATGAAAGTCATAAGTTTATTTGCCAAAGATACCAGAGAACAGGCATGCAGCATAAAAGAGTGGGGAGAGGTAAAGTGTTTTGTACTTTGTTAGGATATGTGTGCCTCTTTTTCCTCTGAATTAACTAAAACTTTAGGTTGAACAATCCAGTGAAATATAAGAAGCTGAATTGTATTCCGATAAACACCAAGCACATGTTCCAGGGCATATTTGTACATAGTCCTTCCTGTCATTATTATGCTCTTTGAAATGATTTCCCTATCCCTGAAACTTGAAACATGCATTTAAAAATACTTATGTTCCACTATTTAATGATTTATAATAAAGAAAAACATGAACTATAAAATTAGCCTTAATTTAAGCTGAGAAACTTCATAAATATTATAGTATTTTTCTTAATACGACATGAGCATTTATTTCAGATAAAGATGTTGAGGAGAACTGATCAGCTCTTGAGGGCAGATCTGTCTGTCTGGTTCTGAAATAAATGCATGGCACATACTGGATGTTCAATAAAGAGATTTTGAGTAAGTAAATAATGTATTACAACAGAAAGTGCTTGAAATAGGAGTTTAAACCAATCTGAATTTGAATCTCAGCCTCAGGCTTGGTTGGTGTGTAATCTTGGGAAAACTACTGAACCACTCTGATTTTGATTTCCTCATCCATAAAATGGGAAGAGTAATGCTCATCTCACAGGATAATGCTAACAATTATGTAAAATGCTTCCATGACCTGGCACACAGAGTGTCACGGTGCCTAGCATAGATCACTGGCACTTCACAAATTCGAATTCCCTTCCCCTTTTCTTCTAAGACAAGCAACATTTCTGCTGTCCTTGACATCACAGTTTTCTAGAGGATAGTGAGGATCTGGTGGTTGCTCGTTTAGTCTCTCAGCTGTGTCTGACTCTTTTGAGACCACCATGGACCATAGTCCACCAGGCTCCTCTGTCCATGGGATTTCCCAGGCAAGAATACTGGAGTGGGTTGCCATTTCCTGCTCCAGGGGACTTCCTGACTCAGGGATCAAATCCTCATTTCTTATGTCTCCTGCACTGGCAGGTGGATTCTTTACCACTGAGTTAAGACCCGGTAGTAGCAGCCACTTTATAGCCAAGAGGTTTACCCGTGTGGATATGTGCCCCATTAAAATGCAAACATCATTGGGAAGGAATGATACCTCAAGACAGTAATAAGGAAATACCTTAGGGAGGACTATGACTTCTAAATAAAGCAAGGCTCTGGAGGACAGAAACTCAGGACTGGGACCAAGAGAGAGAAATGATGTTTTCCAGAAAGAAGCTGGTGAACAGGCACAGGAGTCACACCAGTAAAAACCATCTAACTGTGTAGCTTTGCTTTACCCATGTCACTGTTGTCACAAAACCAACTTGCATACAGGCTGCGTGCTCAGTCACTCAGTCGTGTCCGACTTTTTCTCGACCCCATGGACTGCAGCCTGCCAGGTTCCTCTGTCCATGGGATTCTGTAGGCTAGAATCCTGGAGTGGGTTGCTATTTTCTCCTCCAGGGATCTGCCTAGACCAGGGGCTGAATCCATGTCTCTTGCATCTCCTGCACTGCAGGCGGATTCTTTTCTACTGAGCCATCAGGGAAGCTCTACCCCTCTATATCGGTTATGTGTTTCAAAACTTTCTACCACCTTCCCCAAGCCTCCATTAAAAAAAAAAATTGTTATAATGCTGGGTAGAAATACTATTCACTTAAGAAATCATAACAACACAGAATTCAAATGCCTTGTCCCAATCATAGAGACTCTCTTGATAACAATAAGAACTTAATTCTGTGCCCTAAGGCATATCCCTGATCTGTAATAGAGCTGAAAACATCAATTCACTGTCTAGAAAGTGACTATTTTCTAAGCTCTAGTTAGCAAAATTAACTTCAATATCACAAAGTTTCCTTGAAAAATCTGATACTTCAGAAATCTCATATGCTAACTGAACAATAAAAACAAACAACCATTTACTGATTTCTGGGAGAAACTACCTATTCTGTAAATATATCAGAACCACTTGAACTAAATGACTGCATATTCATTTACAGTATTAAACAATATGCCATTGGGTTTCACAAAAAAAAAAAAAATATAAGAAAATTGCTTTCCAGAATCCCAACTGTTAAAATACTGCCTCCCATGTCTTACCTTTCTTGTCAGTCTATAGAATGCAGTTGCAGTGCTCATAAACATCATTTTTGAAAGCACAATCGTCGTGTAGGAGGCAAAGGCCATGAATACTTCATTCTCCATTAGCTGTGAAAGGTTGGCCATTTTTTGGATTTTGGTCTGGAATGTTAAAAAGATTTTAGATAAGATAGGAAAAAACAGATATAAATACCCCCAAATAACTTGATGGTCACTTGGTGTCCTTATACTACAGTATTAACCACATTGTTCTTGAAAATATTTTGAGTTATTTGAAGAAAAAATAATCATTTAGATTTTTTTTAATGAATAGTATCATGTTTTTTTTTTTAGTTCTTTTTTTTTCCATTTTAATCATTTATTTAAGTTACTCTTTTTATGTAAGTCAAGAAATACAAATAGTCTTTGCTCTTATCCATGGTGTTCTTTTTTTTTAATTTGTTTTTATTAGAGTATAGCTGCTTTACTCTTGCCTGGAAAATCCCATGGACGGAGGATCCTGGTAGGCTACAGTCCATGGGGTTGCTAAGAGTTGGACTCGACTGAGCGACTTCACTTTCACTTTTCACTTTCATGCATTGGAGAAGGAAATGGCAAGCCACTCTGGTGTTCTGGCTTGGAGAATCCCAGGGACAGGGGAGCCTGTGGGGTCACACAGAGTCGGACACAACTGAAGCGATTTAGCAGCAGCAGCAGCAGCAGCAGCTGCTTTACAATGTCGTATTAATTTCTGCTGCTGCTGCTGCTAAAGCGCTTCAGTCGTGTCCAACTCTGTGCGACCCCATAGACGGCAGCCCACCAGGCTCCCCCGTCCCTGGGATTCTCCAGGCAAGAGTACTGGAGTGGGTTTCCATTGCCTTCTCCGGTATTAATTTCTAGTGTACAGCAAAGTGAATCAGCTATACCTATTCATACAGCCACTCTTTTTTTGGATTCCCTTCCCATTTAGGTCACAACTAAACACTAAGTAGAGTTCCCTGTGCTGTAGAGTAGGCTCTCATTCATTAGTCATCTATTTTATACATAGTATCAATAGTGTATATATGTCAGTCCTAATCTCCCAATTCATCTCACCCCCTCCCTGGTTTTTTCTGGTTCTATATTATTAAGCTTGAACATATCAAACAAGTACTGTGTGAAAATGAAAATATAGGGGTTATCACAAGCAAATATACACAGGTTAACTTCACTAAAGCTAGAATAAAATTATATTTTGCATCAAGATGAGCCACAAATTGGACACAAACCAGAATCCATGAATCTCTTTCAAAACATCAGACTATGTACATAGTAGTACCATTAATGTTTGAGTAGAAATGCCTAAGTTCTCATACACGCCCTTCTTTATAAATCCAGTTCACAACCTTTTGTCATTTCAGTGGTAATCAAGATCTCAGACTCCAGGATTTGAATTCCAGTCACATCATTTGGTTATTGTCTTTGCTTGAGAGATTTAGCCTCTGTGAACTGGATTTGTTCATTGGTAAGATAGGAATAGTTGTTGTTCAGCAGTTACTAACTCATGTCCAACTCTGCAACCCCACGGACTGCAGCACGCCAGGCTTCCCTGTCCTTCACCATCTCCGGGAGTTTGCTCAAACTGAGGTACATTGCATCGGTGATGCTATCCAACCATCTCATCCTCTGTCCCCGCCATTTTCCTCCTGCCCTCAGTCTTTCCCAGCATCAGGGTCTTTTCCAATGAGTTGGCATCTCCCAACTTAGTGGGTTATTGTCAAGATTTAAGTGAGATAACATGTGGAACATACCTAGCACAGTGCCAGGTCCATGAAAACCCTCAATAAAGCTTATTATCTCCTTATCATGATCATCACTATCACCATGACCAGGGTCCTCATTCACACCAACACAAGTGAAGAGGGTGAAACAGGATAATGGAAACAAAATAAAAGGCTTGCAAATGTGGGGGGAGAAATAAGCATTTATGATACTTTCATAGAAGGGACAAGGGGAGGAGGATTAGCTTTACAAAACTCTTCAAGTCACTTCATATTCTATATTTACTCCCATCGAAAAGCTGTCAAGAGTAAATGGAATGTAACTCCCTGAATCTAGAGTTGGAAGAGTAACTGGGGAAGTGCTCAGGAGGAGGAAGAAGGGGTGCACAGATGATACTCAAATCCAAGTGGGTAAGAATTTCGGAAAAAGCTCAAAGTCTGCACTATCTGACATTCTTTTTAACCTCCTCTGTTCTATGATCAGCCCCACTACTACACCTTCTCTTTCTTCCACATAAACACACATCTTTTATCATGAGTGCATATGTGCATGCATGCTAAGTCGCTTCAGTCATGTCCAGTTCTCTGCAACCCTATGGACTGTAGCCCGCCAGGCTCCACTGTTCATGGGATTCTCCAGGCAAGAATACTGGAGTGGGTTGTTGTGCCCTTCTCCAGGGGATCTTCCCGACCCAGGGATCAAACCCGAGTCTCTTACGTCTCCTGCGTTGGCAGGTGGGTTCTTTGCTACTAGTGCCACCTGGGAAGCCCATCTTTTCTCATACCCAAGCTTAAACACCATTTTACTGGCTTAGCATGGAGTGTTGCCTCTTGCAGACATATCTGTTCCTGCCTTTAAAACTCAACCCCTGCATGCAACCTATTTAGAGAAATTATTCTAATCATTTTATCCATCTACCAAAAATCTATAAACCTATATATCTTTCCAGACTCTGCTACTGGTCATCCAGTTGTCTGTATGTTACTGTTGAATGTGACAAGTCTATATATATGTCTATATATATATATAATACATATATATTTAATTTTATAAGACTTGGCTATATTATACCATGCACTTTATGTGCATTACCTTACATAATTTCTATAAGACTATAATCCTCATGAGTATATCTATTCTACAGATGAAAAAAAATGGAAATTAGAGATATTGAGCAGCCACACTGGGAGAAGAACCCAAGTCTCTGATCTCACATCTCATAAACCAACCACACTGCACTGTCTCCTTCAAGAGACTGCAAACTGCTTAATTCTGATTCAGCTAACATTGAGTGAATGCCTATCCTGCCCCTACCCTACACCTGCCCCAGTGCCAGCACCCATTCTACCAGTTATCTTCCTTCTTCTTCCAATTATACTACGAGGTAAGTATTAGTCCCATTTTGGAAATAAAAACCCAAAGCTTCCTAAGCAATCTCTAGTTTGAAAGGTAGGCTAAAAATAGCCTCCTTGGGTTCAGGCAAATAGAAATGTACAGTTAACCCTTGAACAACACAGATCTGAATCATGTGGATCTACTTATATTTGGATTTTTTTCGATACTAAATACCAGAGTGTTACACAATCAGTAGTTGGTTGAATCTGCAGATGCAGAGCCATGGATATAGAGGAACTGTGTATAAGGAGGGGGTGACTATAAGTTATACGTGGATTCTCACCTACCCATAGGATAGGTCCCCAACCCCCATGATGTTCAAGGATCAGCTGCATTTAGCTTAAACACTCACACACACACACACACACACACACACACAGTAGCAAATTAATCCACCTCCACAAGTCAGTAGTCTTGAAAGCAAGTATGATAGATTCTGCCAGCTAAAGACTGTCACTTGCCATCTGATTCTATGAGAATCTTTATCATGCCCTGAAAGGAGTTCAGAGGTTATCTGAAAGAAGTCACCCTGTGTTCTAGGAAAACTGGCAAAACTGGCTTTCAGATAGTTAGACATTTTCCGGGAGAAACTTTTATGAGCCAGATTTATTGTATCTTCTCATACCTAGAAAAGCACTAAAATCATTAATGGAGACATCTATTCCTCATAACCAGCAGCAACCTTCTACCAAGATCTGGGTTTGACTGCACATACCCCCTTTACCAAATCATTTATATACTGACTTCTCCATCTACCTCTTTAGAGAAGTTCCTCAGCTTTAGAGAAGCTAGCTGAGGGGCTGTCTCCTGGACTACAGTCCTCAGTAAGCCTCAACAAAAACTGAACTCATAGCTCTCACATTATGTTTTTTTCAGTCCACATTTCTCAGTGCAAGATAATATTATACTTTTAGTAACATTTTTAAAGATTTTTCTTTTTTTTTTTTTTGCTGTGGATTTTCTTCCCAACCTGTTGCTGGGCAAAGAACCAGTTGTTAAAACACTGGTTCTGTTTTATGGGGCTTTTTTTTTTTTTTTTTTTTGGCCACCAAGGCATGTGAGATCTTAGTGCCCCACCCCTGACAGGGATCAAACCCACACCTGCCTACATGGCAAAGTCTCAACCTCTAGACTGCCAGGAAGCCTTCACCCCTTGCTTTTCGCAACATTTAATGTATCTACTATTGTTCTAGTATGGGGGTGGGGAGGAGTCACCAATAAACTGCATTCTTCTTCACAGTACTGCTACTGCTAAATCACTTCAGTCGTGTCCGACTCTGTGCGACCCCATAGACGGCAGCCCACCAGGCTCCCTCGTCCCTGGGATTCTCCAGGCAAGAACACTGGAGTGGGTCGCCATTTCCTTCTCCAATGCATGAAAGTGAAAAGTGAAAGTGAAGTCGCTCAGTCGTGTCCGACCCTCAGCGACCCCATGGACTGCAGCCTTCCAGGCTCCTCCGTCCATGGGATTTCCGAGGCAAGAGTACTGGAGTGGGGTGCCATTGCCTTCTCCGACTTCACAGTGCACTTGGAGTAATTAGCTTAATAAGGAATCCCTAAATCCTATGTCTCTGGACAGACACAGCAGGGAGGTTAATTAAAAAAAAAAAAAACAAGAAAAGTTTATCAAGTAGGAGGTGCTACCATCCAACCCTAGTTTTAAAAGTCAACAGGTTTTGGTAGGTCTTCACCAATGTTCTCAGAATGAAATGCATTTAGCAGTGAAAGAAAAGTTGAGAAGATGGTTTTCTCTCAGTAAACATGGGTATTGAAAGAGTGGAGAAAAGGTGGAAGACTTTCAGACTGTTGCTGGGAAAAGAACACAAAATCTTGAGCAGTTGGGGACAAAGGTCAACGGCAGGATTTTTTTTTTTTTTTTCCCCTCTAAATGTGAACAATGCACAAAGTGTACTTCACAGAGAGAATTTCTCAATCCCCAAGAATGTGGCTTAGCTCCTCCAGTCTGTGGTTTTGGGAGATGGCCAATACTGAGCTCCTGACACTGCACTCTGTGGGCCCACAAATCGCCTCTGAGGATGGACGTGATCCACTCCCAGCACATCTGAGGGTGGGGTAAGCAGAGCTAAAGGTAAGACATTAAGAAATAGGAGTAATTTATAGCATAAAATTAGGTGGCGCTAATCTAGACTTTTTTTTTCAAGGTTTATTTGTTGATAGCTGCCTTGAACTTGCACCATGCCATTGCACTGCACTCCAAAAAGAAGTTACTAGAAACTTTGTTCATGAAAGATCATCGAGAGAGGAGAGCGGTAGAGCAGTAATAATAATAATTCAGAAGTTAAAGTGTTCAGTGGTTTGAGTGGTCAAGGAATGCAGTAGAAATTTTCTAAGAAAAGTAAGCAGAGCAAAACATGAAACTTGGTGATGAGTTACAGAAATTATTCCAGTGATGAATTCTATTTGGACAGTGTGTTGTCCCTTTCATTGGTTGGCATAATAGAGAATATATGTACCTATCTCACCAGAGAAGGGGACTCAGTCACCTAATGTGGAGGGGGTGCCTTTACAAAGGACAAAGACAGGCTCCAGAACTAGATGTAGTGGATCCAATTCTGTCATTTACCAGCTGTGATTAACGAATCTTCCCTGCAACATGAGGTTAATAAAACCTCCTACCTCACAAAACTCTTGGGAGGATTAAGTGAATAGAGCATAAAGTGGGGAGTCTGGGAAAGAGTGGATGTGTGCCTATGAGTGGCTGGGTCCCTTCCCTGTTTGCCTGGAACTGTCACAGCATTGTTAATTGGCTATGCCGTGGTACAAAATAAAAAGTTTGAAATAAAAAAATGAAAAAAGAAAGGCAGTGGGATCTGGTAAGTGCTAGGTAAGTATTTGGTGAATAAATAAGCCCTTACCTTGGCACTGTTCTAAGCATTGAGGATACAATTTCAGAGTTTTCAAAGGCCATAGCATTATCTCTCTTGAGAACTTGGAGAAATTCAAGTAGTCAGAGCAAATATTCATCTCTACCTTGAACATATAACGAAACTGAGACCCAGAGAGGTAGAATTAGTAATCTGACCCAAATTCACAGTGGAGGGCCCAAGACTGGAACCCAGTTTTCTCTAATATTGGACCTGTAGGCTATCCCCCATCAAGGAGAATTCTGGACTACCCTGGTCTTCTGGGGAATTCTTTCTGTCAAATCCCCTTCCTGTTTTATCCCCCTCACTCTCCCCCTAGAATCCCACCCCCACCCCTTATTGTCTATCACAGTTTAGTGACAGATACTATTAACTGAGAAATAGCCCGCTTCTCTTTATAGACTCTTGGCCAAAAAGAGCAAAGTTCTCTTATTTATGGCGGCCTTTCTCCATCAATATTGTGCAACACAGAAAATGTGAGCACACATTCCCATGGTCAGGACTCTGCGATTTCAGACCTTCTTAAAGCAACAGAACACTGCCCGTGAGATAAAGAGAAAAGACAGTTCAGTGGTCTCCTTGCTGTTTGTGAGTTCTAGAATTTATGGAAAAGACTGAGTGACTGCAGACATGGCCCCCTATGCTTCAGGGCCCAGGTGTTCGGGGTGAGGGTGGGGGGAATGCTGCTGGGCTGTGGGGGGAGGGGGACTATGCTCAGGAAACTATGCTGACCTCCTTTTCTAGTCTCAGCATTAAAGAAACTCCACTCTCAAACCCTCAGAAAAACCGCCCCTGCCACAGAAAGTAATATGCAAATTTGGACTGATTTGCTATTTTTCAAAGATGGTCAACACACACACACACACACAGGCCTCTTACTTTGGAAACTTCAGAAGACAGCAAAACTCAATACCAGCCTAATTCCCCAAGAACTCAAAAGGTGTGTCTTCTTTGGTATTCACAGCAGGCTAGGGCTCTGAGAACACTGGGCTGGCCTGGTTTAAAGCCTGTTAGCTGGGGGTCTGGACAAGTTTCCAAAGGCTATTCAATAATGTTTGATGACAGCCCACTTGGCACTTTCTTAGAGAGTAAACAGCAGAGGGAAAAGGAGAAAATAAAAAGTGGTGTCAGGACTACCAAAAGGGCTTGTGACTATTTCAAAGAACGCCGCAGCAGGGAGATAGAATCTGCAGGCACCCTGGCCCCCACCGCCCAAGTGCAGCAATGGCAGTCACAGATGAGGCCTTAACTCCCAGGGAAGGGCTCCTCTCTCCTCTACTCCTTCCACATGGCTTCCACCTCCAGACTGGGCTCCCCCCACCCACCCCCACAGTTGAGAACCTTCCCAAGGGGTTTGATCCTTAGCTTTCCAGTCAACTGACTGCTGCTGCTGCTGCTGCCAAGTTGCTTCAGTCATGTCTGACTCTGTGGTATCTAATTCATCTAATAGGATCTGATTCAGGTCATGCTGCACTTTGTTCATTATTACTATTATTTTTACCTTGCTGATGTTTCTCTGGCCTGTCAAAGTGAACCAAGAAAAGCAAGTTCTATCTTTCAGGCGATGCAAAGGCCAGTTTGTCCTGGATCTCAGAAGTTCTGCAGGATTTTACCCCCTTAGGATGAACAGAAGTTTCTTAAACTGCAGCCATTCCTCGATTGTTGTTACATGAGCTCACGTTTTACTCCCCCAAAGCTCAACTGGCGCCCTTTCCAAGTGGATGCTCCCTTGGCTTGAGAATTCAAAGTAGGTAAATCATCACTTAAACACAAAAAGAATTATTCTCTCAAGTTTTAATCCTGGAGTTTGACAGTTTATCTACGGGGTTGGGGGGTAAAGGAACGAAACTCCCTTTTAAAAGTAGTGGATTGAAAAGCAAACTTTTAGCAGTTACTCTGTGCAAACAAGTTTCAGGTCGGCAGAGATACCCCAAGCCTGCACCTGCCACCCCGGCCCCCTTCCCGGCGCCACCCTCTCTCTTCTCACCCTCTACTTACACACCACTCCCGAGCAGGTGCTGTGAATCTGAGCAGGAGAAAGACCACGAGCCGGTCCCAGAAGCGCGTCGCGCGGGAGCTGTGGGACTTTTCACTGCGCGGGGCTGGCGGGACACAGAGGCCACGCCCCCTCTGGTTAATTTCCTCTGCTTTTGGCTCCGGGTAGCTGAAAGCCCTCGGGTCGACCTCGCCCAAACTCCTCCCCTAAGTCGCCTGATTTTTCTCTCTCGGAGTAACCGCCGCCCATCGGTTGCGCTTTCGGAACTCTTTCTTTTCCCCGCGGGCGGAAGCTCTCAACTGCAAAGGCCACTTTCTCGCTGCAGCGCCTGGGGACCTTTCAAGTTTATGCAGTTGCAATTTTTAAAGGTTTCAGTGTTGAAACCACTGAAAGCTTTAGAGAAGGTTTAAATCTAGGGAGCGGGGCAAGGAAGGAACCTGATTAGAAGTCGCTGATACTTCTGTTGAACTTTGCTTTCCCTGCTTCGAAAGGCTGGCACTGACAACGATGTAACCTTTGGTGTAGATTACCTAAAAGTCTTCCAAATCAGTGATCCTGGACAATTTGCTTCCCCACTCTGAACAGAAAGGGTTCAGAGGAAGAAATTAAACTGGGTCAGCTCTTACACAATCAGCTTAGTATAGCTTTTGTAAAGACTTAAGGGGAGTGTTTAAGAAAGGTGTAGTTATTCCAATACCAGTATCTAGGCTGCAAGGAGATCAAATCAGTCAATCCTAAAGCAGATCACAGTCCTGAATATTCATTGGAAGGACTGATGCTAAAGCTGAAGCTCTAATACTTTGGCCACCTGATGTAAAGAGCCCACTCATTGGAAAAGACCCTGATGCTGGGAAAGATTGAGGGCAAGAGTAGAAGGGGACAACATAGGGTGAGACGGCTAGATGGCATCACTGACTCAAAGGACATGAGTTTGAGCTAACTCCAGGAGAGAGTGGAGGACAGAGGAGCCTGGCGTGCTGCAGTCCATGGGGTTGCAAAAAGTCTGACACAACTTAGCAACTGAATGACAACAACATCTCAAGCCTCCTTGTCCCACAACAGTATTTATGGATGTAACTTCAGTCAACTACAAATTGGCACTTGCCATTGGCACTTAATAAACTGTGGAAAATTCTGAAAGAGATGGGAATACCAGACCACCTGACCTGCCTCTTGAGAAATCTGTATGCAGGTCAGGAAGCAACAGTTAGAACTGGACATGGAACAACAGACTGGTTCCAAATAGAAAAAGGAGTACGTCAAGGCTGTATATCGTCACCCTGTTTATTTAACTTATATGCAGAGTACATCATGAGAAACGCTGGACTGGAAGAAACACAAGCTGGAATCAAGATTGCCAGGAGAAATATCAATAACCTCAGATATGCAGATGACACCACCCTTATGGCAGAAAGTGAAGAGGAACTCAAAAGCCTCTTGATGAAGGTGAAAGTGGAGAGTGAAAAAGTTGGCTTAAAGCTCAACATTCAGAAAATGAAGATCATGGCATCCGGTCCCATCACTTCATGGGAAATAGATGGGGAAACAGTGGAAACAGTGTCAGACTTTATTTTTGGGGGCTCCAAAATCACTACAGATGGTGACTCCAGCCATGAAATTAAAAGACGCTTACTCCTTGGAAGGAAAGTTATGACCAACCTAGACAGCATATTCAAAAGCAGAGACGTTACTTTGCCAATAAAGGTTCGTCTAGTCAAGGCTATGGTTTTTCCTGTGGTCACGTATGGATGTGAGAGTTGGACTGTGAAGAAGGCTGAGCGCCGAAGAATTGATGCTTTTGAACTGTGGTGTTGGAGAAGACTCTTGAGAGTCCCTTGGACTGCAAGGAGATCCAACCAGTCCATTCTGAAGGAGATCAGCCCTGGGATTTCTTTGGAAGGAATGATGCTAAAGCTGAAACTCCAGTACTTTGGCCACCTCATGTGAAGAGTTGACTCATTGGAAAAGACTCTGATGCTGGGAGGGATTGGGGGCAAGAGGAGAAGGGGACGACAGAGGATGAGATGGCTAGATGGCATCACTGACTCGATGGACGTGAGTCTGAGTGAACTCCGGGAGTTGGGGATGGACAGGAAGGCCTGGCGTGCTGCGATTCATGGGGTGGAAAAGAGTCGGACACGACTGAGCGACTGATCTGATCTGATCTGATCTGAATTGGCACTTATCCTCTATCTCTATAAGAATTAAATATGTGCTACTGCAGCTGCTGATTTTCAACACCTGCCAAGAAGAGTTCAGAGTGGAGCAGAAATGAGGCACTCTGGCTGGATGTGGGGACAGGTCAAGGTAGGGCAGGAAGTACTGGCAGAACAGGTCTTCAGATGTATTTTCAGGAGGTGATTTTAGGAGCCCAATTCTTGTATCTCCTTATATCTAGAAAAACACGAAAATCCTTCATGGTGACATCTGCTCCTTGTGACTAAGAAAATTTCTGCAAAAAAAAAAATATGTGATTGATTGCATGCACTCCCGCTTCACCAAATCATGTGTATATTGACCTTTTCCCCTGCTTCTTTACAACAGTTTCTTAGAGCTATCTGAGGTGATGTTTTCCCAGGCTGCAGTCCTCATTTTTCCCCAGATAAAACATAACTCACAACTCTCACATTCTGCATTTTTTTTTAAAGTCAGCACTTCCATGGCTTTATTGAAACATGTTTAAGGATTTATGTTTTCCATCTATGTTACTTCTCATGTGCTCCTACCTCTTACACATTTACCACCTGCTGTGTGTAGCGTACTTCCTTTTTTTGACATCATTTTACCTCTTTTTGGCTTTAAAAGGTGCCTCCAGGACTAGCTGTCTAAGATTTGATGGACAAATCCATATTCTATCAAAAAAGGAAGTAAGATTTACCAGTTTGCTCTAGGAAGCAGAAATTAATCACAGGCCCGGGAACACTTTCTACAGAAGCATATCAGGAGAAGAATCAGAAAGTCTAGCATGAGCAGACATGAGTGCTTCACTTGCATTGTCTGAGTCTTTTGAAAACTACATATATTTATTCTATCTCGGTCAAGTACACTGGAACTTGGCTGTGACACTCACTGGAATAAGAATTTGAGATAATTCTGAATTCTTGTCAGGGGATTTTAATACTACAAGTATTTAGAAGACTCTTTTCATTTATTATGAGGTAAAATGGCTTTAATCTTATGGATAACATTACAGAAAAAGGTACAGAGAGCTATTATTTAAATAATTCGATATGCAGAATTCCAGTTGAGCGGTTCTAACAAGTTTTTTGAAATGATCACCAGACTCATCTGGTGCTCTAATTATAAAATGAATTCAAACTATTAATCAATCAGTGAATAAGTACTGAGTTCCTGTTATCAATAAATCATGTACAATTATTGCCTATCTGTTATATATATGACATTGTCTATAATAGTCAGCTACTTACTGTAAAGAATTTAATAGATAGTTATGAAGTGAATACAGGGCACTTGGTTTGATGCTAAGATTTGAAACTAAGATGTGTGTATTAGTTGCTCAGTCATGTCCAACTCTTTGTGAGCCCATGGACCATAGCCTGCCAGATTCCTTTGTCCATGGAATTCTCCAGGCAAGAATACTGGAGTGGGTAGCCATTCTCTTCTCCAGGGCATCTTCCTGACCCAAGCATCAAACTTGGATCTCCTGCATTACAGGAAGATTCTTTACCATCTGAGCTACCAGGGAAGGCCCATGAAACTAAGATAAATGACATCAAATAATTGTGCTCCAGGAGTTTGCAATCGAGTAAAAACAGTAGCCAAAAGTAAGAAGCTGCTACTAAACCAAAGGAAGAGGAATTTCAATTTAAAAATGAGAATGAGAATTGGGGCATGATCTAGGGTAGTAATAGCTTCCCTTGTGGCTCAGCTCATAAAGAATCCGCCTACAATGCAGGAGATCTGGGTTCCATCCCTGGGTTGGGAAGATCCCCTGGAAAAGGAAAAGACTACCCACTCCAGTATTCTGGCCTGGAGAATTCCATGGACTGTATAGTTCATGGTGTCACAAAGAGTCGGACACGACTGAACGACTTTCACTCACTCACTCACTAGGGTAGTAATAGGAAAAAGGTTATGAAAGAATTTACACTTCTACTCATCTCTGTTGCATGCCCTTAGATGAGTGAGGAAGAGAAAGAGTTATTTTTCAGCTTGTTTTAGTTTAGGTAAAGGGAAGGGTTCAAACTCTGAACCCTTCTGCTCACCACCATTTTAAGCCTATAATGAGATCTTTCAGGGAAACTCAATCCAAGGTTCAGGACAAGTAATTCCACAGTAAATATTAAAACAGTTTAAAAGGTCACTGACGTGGGGTGGGGAGAGCAAAGGTCATTCAGCAAAGAGTAGCTGCTACAACAAAGAAAAGGGATATCAAATCAGAACAATCTGGAAGAATAAAGCATTAGAAATCTAATAGTTCTTGCCTTGAGAAAAAAAAAAACACAGACAAATGAAAAATGTCAGAAGGTATTGCTATCACTGCTAGACTAGGTTTCGCATAAGTGGGAAGGAATCAGGTGCCCATCACTCTTTTTGATTCTCTTGGAACTTTGTTTATTCTCTAATCCATGCAGTACCTGCCTCTGCAAATCTGAAACTAAGGATATAGACCGTTCTTGGATATTTCAGTAAACATACGTGAGAACATGTCTTAAGATCATGTGAAGCAAAAAGTGAAAGAAAAACAATCAGCATTCTAATCTTACAAAGATTATTGTGGAATTATGATGCACTTTTTAAAGGTATTGTGTTGTTGTTGTTTAATCACTAAGTCATGTCCAACTCTTTTAAGACCCCAGGAACTGTAGCCCACCAGACTCCTCTGTCCCTGGCATTTCCCAGGAAGGGATACTGGAGTGAGTTGCCATTTCCTTTTACAGGGGCTCTTCCCTACCCAGGGATGGAACCCACATCTCCTGCATTGGCAGGCATGTTCTCTACCACTGAGCCACCAGGAAAGCCCCTTTTAAAGGTACACTAGATTGTTCACCTCTCCTGGCAACCCTATAAGAGAGTTTTTATTTTTCCTGTTTTACTGTCACTGAGGTCCAGAGGAGTTTGAAAATTGTGTTAACTTTTAAAATAAAATATGAACCTAATACCTGCTGGAGTTAAAAGTAGCCACAAAAACAGAAGTAAAAAATGATAAAACTCATGAAGGTAATCAAAGAGAATATGGTAAAGGTTTAGGATAAACAAGTGGGTCAAAAGAGCAGAAAGGAATCTAGAAATAGAATCACACTTAGTTGGTCAGTTGACTTTCAGGACATTGTGCACTGTGCCAAGTTCTTCAGTCGAGTCTGACTCTTTGTGATCCTATGGACTGTAGCTCTCCAGGCTCCTCTGTCCATGGGATTCTCCAAGCAAGAATACTGAAGTGGGTTGTCATGTCCTCCTCCAGGGTATCTGCCCAACCCAAGAATGGAACCCACGTCTCTTGAGACTCCTGCATTGGCAGGTGGGTTCTTTACTACTAGTGCTAGATTTTCAGCAAAGCAATGCAATAGAAAAAGGAAAGTTTTCAATAAATGGAGCTGGAACAACGGGATAGCCATATGGAAAAAAAGGAACTTCAACCCCAGCTCACACCATACATATAAAAATAATTCAAGATGGATCATAGACTTAAAAGCTAATACTATACTATAAAACTTCTAGAATAAGACATAGGAAAATATCTTCATGACATAGGAGTTGACAAAGATTTCTTAGGCTAGACACAAAAAGCATTATTTGTAAGAGAAAAAAATTGATACACTGGAGTTCATCAAAATTAAGAATTCTGCTCATCAAATGATATCATTAAGGAAATGAATAGGGGACTTACCTGGCGATCCAGTGGTTAAGACTTCACCTTCCAATGTAGGGGACTTGAATTTGATCCCTGGTCAGGGAGCTAAGATCCCACATGACTTGCAGCCAAAAAAGCAAGACATAAAACAGAAGCAGTATTGTAACAAATTCAATAAAGACTTAAAAAAAAAAATGAGTAGACAAGCCACAGTCTGGGAGAAAATAGTCTCAATACATTTATCTAACAAAGAACATGTATGCAAAATATGTAAAGACTATCTCTAGCAGTAATTAGGAGATAAAATATATAATAAAAACAGAGAAATTGCAAAAGTTTTGGACAGACACTTCACAAAAGAAGATATATGAATGGTTAAGAAACGTATGCAACAGTGCCCAATGGCATTAGTCTTAAGAGATATGCAGTCAAATCACAATGAGATGTTTCTTCCCAAATATTAGAATGGCAACAGTTAAAGAGACAGATAAAATACTGATGAGGGTGTGAAGCTACTGGGATTCTCACATGTTGCCTGTGAGTGTAAAAATGGGGTATCCACACTAGGAAAACCATCTTGTAGGTTCCTATAAACAAAAACATAGGCTTAGGCTATGGTCCTAATCCAGGTGGGAGCCCTGGGATTGATCCCTGGGTCAGGAAGATCCCCTGGAGAAGGAAATGGCAGCCCACTCCAGTATTCTTGCCTGGAGAACTCCATGGACAGAGGAGCCTGGCAGGCTACAGTCCATGGGGTCCAAAGACTTGGACATTACTGAGCAACTAACATGCACACACATGTATAGGATTGAATTTTGTGACTGGAGTTGTTGGGATTCTTTCTTTGGACCTATAGTAGGACCTAATGCAATATTTCCACTCTAAGGTATCACTCAAGAGAAATGAGAACATTTAGACACAAAAGGGATTGCTTGAGAATGTCTTCACTGTTTTATTTGTAATTGCCCCAAACTGGAAAAACCTAAATGCCCATCAGCAGAAGAATGGGATAACAAATTGTGTTATGTGTGGATAAAAACTCTGTGCTAAGTCGCTTTAGTCATGTCCGACTCTTTGCGACCCTATGGACTGTAGCCTGCCAGGCTCCTCTGTCCATGGGATTATCCAGGCAAGAATACTGGAGTGGACTACCATTTCCTTCTCCAGGGGATCTTCCCAACCCAGGCCTCCCACATTGCAGGCAGATTCTTACTGTCTGAGTCACCAGGGCCAACCCAAAATTTGCTAGTTCAACATTCCATATGTGTGTTAGTAATCATATACATACTTAGGTTAATTAAATCAAGCCCTTCAGGGTAGATAATATGTTGGATATAGATATTAAAATAAAACAAAAACCTGAATTCACAGAAGCAAACCTGAAAATAGTCTCAAGTTTAGAGACCAAGCAATGGGCACCACTTGCTATGTCCATAATTGCTTTTATCTCTTTGACATCATAGAAGTTCTGTGATAACAATTACCAGGACATGCTAATAAAAGTTACCGTCATTTCTTATCATGGAGGCCCTTTTAAAAATATTAGAAGCTTCCATTGTGTTGAGAAAAGGCATTTGGCAAATCTTGTAGAAGCTTTTTTTCCTTCTGCCAAGCCCATTTAAAATTCTTCTTTTTCTCAGTTTTGATTTAGTAACTTTAGATCTCTGCATTATGTTGTGTTTTGCACAGAGCTATTGACTTCAGCTAAGGAACCGTGAACAGTAATTATTTTGCATGAATGAGCGCTGGTACACCATTGTCAGACAGGCACTTTACAGTACCACTGGTTTCAAAATTTAGGACAGAACTGTCAAACAAGCAAATGCCTACACCAAAGACTTCTATTTTCAAGCTACAAGCATGAGTTCTATGATGTGCAATAATAGAGTGAATCTTTGCGTTCTCGTGAAAGCTCCTGATTTGACAGTCCTGGAAACGACAGCCTGTTCCTTTCTAGAACAGATAGATCAATGGTAGCAAGAGTACAAATTTTCAAGCAGGGCTGAGGAATGGCATGAGTGCAAGAAAAGGGAGACTTCAGCACTGAGATTATTCAATGTTATTAAGAAGTATTAGTTTTATGGTGAGCAGAGAACAATTTATCCTGAATTGAGAATATCTGATTTGGTTCGCTTCAGTGGACATCTTTCTAATCATTCCAGGAAAACTTTTATGGACTTATCAATGTAAACCCACTAAAACTTTTTATCCTCGAAAATAATATGCATAATTCAAATATTTCTTGACATTTTACAAACCCCAGGAATGTAGTAAAGAATCTGCCTGCAATGCAGGAGACCTGGGTTCAATCCCTGGGTTTAGAAGATCCCCTGGAGAAGGGAATAGCAACCCATTCCAGTATTCTTACTTGGAGAATCCCATGGACAGAGGAGCCTGAGGGCTGCAGTCCATGGGGTTGCAAAGAGTCAGACATGACTGAGAGACTTGTCACTTTCAAGAATTAAGCTTGTGACAGTAAATATTCATAGACTAGGGCATACATTTTATATAAATTAACGTATTTTGAGTTGGGCTATAAAGAAGGCTGAGAGCTGAAGAATTGATGGTTTTGAACTGTGGTGTTGGAGAAGATTCTTCAGAGTCTCTTGGACTGCAAGGAGACAAACCCAGTCAATCCTAAAGGAAATCAGTCCTGATTATTCATTGGAAAGACATGCTGAGGCTGAAGCTCCAGTACTTTGGCCACCTGATGAAAACAGCTGACTTGTTAGAAAAGATCCTGATGCTAGGAAAGATTGAGGGCAGGAGGAGAAGGGGATGACAGAGGGTGAGATGGTTGGATGGCATCACTGACTCAATGGTCTTGAGTTTGAGTAAGCTCCAGGAGATGGTGAAGCATAGGGAAACCTGGCATGCTGCAGTCTATGGGGTCACAAAGAGTTGGAAACAACTGAGTGACTAAACAACAACAACCACCCTTTCAGTACAGCTAGGTATGACTGATAGGAGCATAAGGCCAAACAATTTCCTGTCATAAATTTAATTTTAATCACTTTACATTTTTATAACACCTCATTTTTTTCCTAGTGTCTTTTCTTCTACTGATAATTTGATTCTTCTTTTTCCTTTTTTTAATTAAAAAATTTAATTGGAGATTAGTTGCTTTACAATATTGTGTTAGTTTTTGCCATACATCAACAGGAATTCACTATAGATATCCATTTATCCCCTCCCTGTTGAACTTCCCTCCCACCTCCCACCCCACCCTACCCCTCTGGGCTGTCACAGATCTCTGGGTTTGAGCTCCCAGCATCATACAGCAAATTCTCACTGGCTGTCTATTTTACATATGGTAATGTGGATGTCTCAATGTTACTCTTTCAATTTGTCCCTCCCTCTGCTTCTCCCACTCTGTCCACAAGTCTGTTCTCTATGTCTGTGTCTCCATTGCTGCCCTGCAAGCACGTTCATCAGTACCATCTTCCTTGATTCCATATATATGCATTAATATATGATACTTGTGTTTCTCTTTCTGACTTACTTCCCTCCGTGTAGTAGGTTCTAGGTTCATTGACCTCATTAGAACTGACTCAAATGTGTTCCTTTTTATGGCTGAGTAATACTGATCTGCCTCTTGAGAAATTTGTATGCAGGTCAGAAAGCAACAGTTAGACTGGTTCCAAATAGGAAAAGGAGTACGTCAAGGCTGTATGTTGTCACCCTGTTTATTTAACTTATATGCAGAGTACATCATGAGAAATGCTGGACTGGAAGAAACACAAACTGGAATCAAGATTGCCAGGAGAGATATCAATAACCTCAGATATGCAGATGACACCACCCTTAGGGCAGAAAGTGAAGAGGAACTCAAAAGCCTCTTGATGAAGGTGAAAGTGGAGAGTGAAAAAGTTGGCTTAAAGCTCAACATTCAGAAAACAAAGATCATGGCATCTGGTCCCATCACTTCATGGAAAATAGATGGGGAAACAGTGTCAGACTTTATTTTTGGGGGCTCCAAAATCACTGCAGATGGTGACTGCAGCCATGAAATTAAAAGACGCTTACTCCGGGGAAACAGTGTCAGACTTTATTTTTGGGGGCTCCAAAATCACTGCAGATGGTGACTGCAGCCATGAAATTAAAAGACCCTTACTCCTTGGAAGGAAAGTTATGACCAACCTAGATAGCATATTCAAAAGCAGAGATATTACTTTGCCAACAAAGGTTCGTCTAGTCAAGGCTATGGTTTTTCCTGTGGTCATGTATGGATGTGAGAGTTGGACTGTGAAGAAGGCTGAGCGCCAAAGAATTGATGCTTTTGAACTGGGGTGTTGGAGAAGACTCTTGAGAGTCCCTTGGACTGCAAGGAAATCCAACCAGTCCATTCTGAAGGAGATCAGCCCTGGGATTTCTTTGGAAGGAATGATGCTAAAGCTGAAACTCCAGTACTTTGGCCACCTCATGTGAAGAGTTGACTCATTGAAAAAGACTCTGATGCTGGGAGGGATTGGGGGCAAGAGGAGAAGGGGACGACAGAGGATGAGATGGCTGGATGGCATCACTGACTCAATGGACTTGAGTCTGAGTGAACTCCGGGAGTTGGTGGTGGACAGGGAGGACTGGCATGCTGTGATTCATGGGGTCACAAAGAGTCGGACACGACTGATCGACTGAACTGAACTGAATATTCCATTGTATGGTAATTTGATTCTTAAAAGAACACTTTAGAAAAAGTGTTGTCTTCCTTACCTATATTAGGAAACTGAAGAACAGATATAAATGACCTTGAAATGAAATATATCAATTAGAAAGTAAAGGGGAAAGTGGGGACAAAACTGACTAAGATGTCACACAGATTCCTCTGTCTTACTATTTTACATATAAGTATTTAATTTAATATTAAAATATTTGAAATATTTCCCTTTTATTGGCCCAGATGAGTATTCAGTCTCTCCAAAATGAATTCATACTTGCATATTTAGTATTGCTGATTTATTAAACTAGAATTTTATTAGGTTAAAAAATAGGTTAAAAAGCCTTTCCACTGACCAGATTAGTCAAATCTTCTTTACAAAGTACTCCTTTCCTAGGTGGAAAAGCAAATGGGAAATAATAAATTGTCCAGAACAAAAAGATACCTCACCTAGCCTATAGCAGAACTTGGAGAATTATCTTAGGTTCCCTTCAGGGGACACCTTTCCAGCGGCCACAGAAGTAACAGAATTTTTAAACTGGATTCTCCAATTTTAGCCTCTTTCCCCACCAATATGGCCTACCCAGCATAGCTACAGCACCAATTAAGCCACTCTTCTAGAAACTTGCAGTAGAATTTAAGCAACAATGATTTCAACTGATCTGTCTTGCCATTCTCATCAGTGGGATGAATCGGAGGGCAGAAAAGGTAAAGTACTTGGGACATGGGATGGTCTTATTATCTGGTTCAGTCAACTCCTGGGACATTAAAACCTTGACGCTGATAGTGAGGTCAACTGGACATGCAACCAGTTATAATAGTACCCAAAAGAGTGCTTATGTGTAACTCAAAATTCTTCCTGTTGAAAGAGTATGAAAGATCTGTTGAAAACTACTAAACAGACATTCAGAAAACAGACAATACATGTTAGTACACATATAAAATTGTGAAATTCAAAGTAGAGAAAGTTTGCAACTTTACAATTTTCTGGCACCTTCCAAAGAAGTTGGCAAACAATAAAGTAATATGAAAAAATTTTTAGGTAATTTTTTAAAAACTTAGGGGAAAAAAAAGACAAGTTTTAAATAGCTCTGTATAAGATAGAAGAGAGAGAAGGATAGAGGGTTACTCGAGCAGATACCTGACAAACCAGGGCCAGTAGATCAACAGGAGCAGCTAAGGGAAGTATTGAGAAAGAGATGAAGTGGCTGGTGAAAAAGAGGAACTTCAGAGGGAGGAGAGATATAGCTAAAGAGGATTTTCATGAGGATTTCAAGCATAGTATGTAATATAACCCTCCTCTTCTTTTCCCATTAGTCTTCAATAAAGAATCCAACTCTCTAAAGACTTAGGGAGTTGGTTTTTCTTTAAGGACTCATGAGAGGTGCTGAGCTGGGCTCTACTAAGCAGGTTCAGAATGTAAATACCCTTGAAGCATAGCTATGTCTTAGTCAAACAACTAATACACAATGAACTCTCAGCAGGCTCTGATCCCAGTGTCAGTTCTTCCTTGGAAAGAAACTGGCAGTTACCGGATTCAATGGTTCAGTAACCAGCAATAACTTGATTCAGATTGAATTTTCCGCCTACATGTTCTACAGTTTTGTCCAGTAAAACCTATGCAGCATCAGTCTTTACTTGGGTGAAGTATCAGTCTTTACTTGGTTACTTGCTCATAGCACAGTATATATATATATGAAAGTCTGTATGTGACATCTGTGGAAATTGCTGACTGACTACAGACAAGGATGATCTTCATGTTGCCGTCTCTGTAAGATCAATGATGTTCTATTCTGGTACTCACATGGCTTAAGAAAGATAGGGATGGAGTTTATACCCCCTATTATGATAAAAAATAGTTGCTTCTTACTTCACATGGTATCTGAAAATAGATTGCTCTACACTGACATTCAATTCAGTTCAGTTCAGTTGCTCAGTCATGTCCCCAACCCCATGGGCTGGCTGCAGCACTCCAGGCTTCCCTGTCCATCACCAACTCCCAGAGTTTGCTCAAACTCATGTCCATTGAGTTGGTGATGACATCCAACCATCTCATCCTCTGTCATCTCCTTCTCCTCCCACCTTCAATCTTTCCCAGCATCAGGGTCTTTTCAAATGAGTCGGCTCTTCACATCAAGTGGCCAGAGTATTGGAGTTTCAGCTTCAACACCAGTACTTCCAAAGAATATTCAGGACTGATTTCCTTTCGGATGGACTAGTTGAATCTCCTTGCAGTCCAAGGGACTCTCAAGAGTCTTCTCCAATACCACAGTTCAAAAGCATCAATTCTTCGGCACTCAGCTTTCTTTATAGTCCAACTCTCACATCTGTACATGACTACTGGAAAAACCATAGCCTTAACTAGATGGACCTTTATTGACAAAGTAATGTCTCTGCTTTTTAATATGCTGTCTAGGTTGGTCATAACTTTTCTTCCAAGGAGTAAGTGTCTTTTAATTTCATGGCTGCAGTTACCATCAGCAGTGATGTTGGAGCCCCCAAAAAAATAAAGTCTGACACTGTTTCCACTATTTCACCATCTATTTCCCATGAGTAATGGGACCAGATGCCATGATCTTAGTTTTCTGAATGCGGAGCTTTAAGCCAGCTTTTTCACTCTCTTCTTTCACTTTCATCAAGAGGCTCTGTAATTCTTCATCATTTTCTGCCATAGGGTGGTGTCATCTGCATATCTGAGGTTATTAATACTTCTCCCGGCAATCTTGATTCCAGCTTGTACTTCATCTAATCCAGCATTTCTCATGATGTACTCCATATAAGTTAAATAAGCAGGATGACAATATACAGCCTTGACATACTCCTTTCCCAATTTGGAACCAGTCTGTTGTTCCATGTCCAGTTCTAACTGTTACCTCCTGACCTCCATACAGGTTTCTCAGGAGGCAGGTCAGGTGGTCTGATATTCCCATCTCTTTCAGAATTTTCCAGTTTATTGTGATTCACAATCAACGGCTTTGGCATAGTCAGTAAAGCAGAAGTAGATGTTTTTCTACTCTCTTGCTTTTTCAATGATCCAGAGGATGCTAGCAATTTGATCGCTGGTTCCTCTGCCTTTTCTAAATTCAGCTTGAATATCTGGAAGTTCACAGTTCACATATTGTTGAAGCCTGGCTTGGAGAATTTTGGGCATTACTTTACTAGCATGTGAGATGAGTACAATTGTGTGGTAGTTTGAGCATTCTTTGGCATTGCCTTTCTTTGGGATTCAAATGAAAACTGACCTTTTCCAGTCCTGTGGCCACTGCTGAGTTTTCCAAATTTGCTGGCATATTCAGTGCAGCACTTTCACAGCATCATCTTTTAGGATATGAAATAGCTCTACTGGAATTCCATCACCTCCACTAGCTTTGTTCGTAGTGATGCTTTCTCAGGCCCACTTGACTTCACAAACAGGATGTCTGGCTCTAGGTGAGTGATCACACCATCATGATTATCTGTGTTGTGAAGATCTTTTTTGTATAGTTCTGTGTATTCTTGCCACCTCTTCTTAATATCTTCTGCTTCTGTTAAGTCCATACCATTTCTGTCCTTTATTGTGCCTATCTTTGCATGAAATGTTCCCTTGGTATCTCTAATTTTCTTGAAGAGATCTCTAGTCTTTCCCATTCTGTTGTTTTCCTCTATTTCTTTGCACTGATCACTGAGAAAGGCTTTCTTACCTCTCCTTGCTGTTCTTTGGAACTCTGTATCAAATGGGTATATCTTTCCTTTTCTTCTTTGCTTTTTGCTTCTCTTCTTTTCACAGCTATTTGTAAGGCCTCCTCAGACAGCCATTTTGCCTTTTTGCATTTCTTTTTCTTGGGGATAGTCTTGATCCCTGTCTCCTGTACAATGTCACAAACCTCCATCCATAGTTCATCAGGCACTCTGTCAGATCTAGTCCCTTAAATCTATTTCTCACTTCCACTATATAATCATTAAGGATTTGATTTAGGTCATACCTGAATGATATAGTGGTTTTCTCTACTTTGTTCAATTTAAGTCTGAATTTGGCAATAAAGGGTACATGATCTGAGCCACAGTCAGCTCCCGGTCTTATTTTTGCTGACAGTATAGAACTTTTCCATCTTTGGCTTCAAAGATACAATCAGTCTGATTTCAGTGCTGACCATCTGGTGATGTCCATGTGCAGAGTCTTCTCTTGTGTTGTTGGAAGAGAGTGTTTGCTATGACCAGTGGCAAAACTCTTGGCAAAACTCTATTACCCTTTGCCCTACTTCATTCTGTACTCCAAGGCCAAATTTGCCTGGTGTTTCTTGATTTCCCACTTTTGCATTCCAGCTGAAACTCCAGTACTTTGGCCACCTCATTCGAAGAGTTGACTCATTGGAAAAGACTCTGATGCTGGAAGGGATTGGGGGCAGGAGGAGAAGGG
The DNA here is from genome assembly GCF_032452875.1 of Bos javanicus. Taxonomy (NCBI): domain Eukaryota; kingdom Metazoa; phylum Chordata; class Mammalia; order Artiodactyla; family Bovidae; genus Bos; species Bos javanicus. Next base: position 94,038,665 of record NC_083872.1, read on the forward strand.
GATGACAGAGGATGAGATGGCTGGATGGCATCACCGACTCGACGGACGTGAGTCTGAGTGAACTCCGGGAGTTGGTGATGGACAGGGAGGCCTGGCGTGCTGTGATTCATGGGGTCGCAAAGAGTCGGACATGACTGAGTGACTAATCTGATCTGATAGTGAAAAGGACATCTTTTCTGGGTGTTAGTTCTAGAAGGTCTTGTAAGTCTTCATAGAACCATTCTACTTCAGCTTCTTCAGCATTACTAGTTGGGGCATAGACTTGGATAACCATGATATTGAATGCTGCGTGGTGCTGGAGCGGTGAGAAGAGATACCTCACGTCCAAGGTCAGGAGGGGCAACTGCGCTTTGCTGGAGCAGCTGTGAAGAGGTACCCCGCATTGACATTGATAGGACCCTTTGTGTCAACTCTGAATCTTCTATCCTATGTCAGCAATGGCTTAAGAAAGCCAGAATATGTTAATAGTTTATGGGACCAGTATACAAATTATTTCTCATTGAGATATAGTTGATGTGCAATATTATATATGTTTCAGGTGTACAACATAATGATCCACAATTTTAAAGGTTATATTGCATTTATAGTTATTATAAAATATTAACTCTATTCCTTGTGTTGTCTGTATATCCTTATAGATTATTTATTTTATACATAGTAGTTTCTACTTCTTAATGCCCTGTCCCTCTTATGCCCCTCCCCCTCTTCCCACTCACCACTGGTAACCACTAGTTAGTTCTCTGAGTCTGTTTCTTTCTTGTTATATTCACTAGTTTGTCTTGTTTGTTAAGTTCCACATACCATATAGTATTTGTCTTTGTCTGATGTATTTCACTTAGCATAATACCCTCTGAGTCCATCCATGTAGTTGCAAATGGCAAAACTTCATTATTTTTTATGGCTGAGTAATATTCCATTGTGTATATTGTATGCATATGTTGTATATATACAATACATATATTGTATATATATTGTACATCTTTATCCATTCATCTGTTAATAGACACTTAGGTTGCTTCCATATGTTGGCAATTATAAATAATGCTGCTATTTTAGCTACAGCGATATCATTTGGAGATATTGAAGGTTCAGTTCCAGACTTCCACTATCAACTGAATATCACAATAAAGCACGTCACAGGAATATTTTGGTTTCTCAGTGCATATAAAAGTTATATTTGGATTATATGCAGTCTCTTCAATGTGCAATAGCATTATGTCTAGAAAAAATAATGTACACACCTCAAGTAAAAAGCACTTTATTGCTAAAAATCTAACCATCATATGAGCCTTCAATGAATTGTAATCTTTTTGCTGGTGGAGGCTTTAAAATTTTGTGAGAATTATCAAATTGTGACACAAAGACATGAAATGAGTAAACGCTGATGGAAAATTGAGCTGATAGACTTGCTCAGTGCAGGGTTGCCACAAACCTTTAATTTGTAAAAAGTGCAGTATCTGTGAAGCACAATAAGACAAGGCCTGCCTGTGTGTGAAATGCCAAGTCAGGAACAGAAAGCAGAGACTAGGGAGATAGCCTAGATGGATTTCTCACTCTGGAACTGATCAATCAACACATGTTCCCCTCATTTCCATTTCGATAACCTCTCCTCTTATCTGATAATATCTCCTCTCTCACATCAGTCTATCTAAAACCCATTGGACTTCTTTTCTCTTAATTCTGAAACTTCTACCCAGTTAAACGTGATCTCAGGGACTTCCCTGGTGGTCCAGTTGGTAAGACTCCACGCTTCCAATGCAGGGGGCATGGGTTCAACTCCTGGATAAGGAGGAAGTTCTGCATGCCTTATGTTGCAGCCAAAAAATAAAAATATTGCTTTTGTTTAAAGTGATCTCATTTCTGCTGAGTTTAAAAAAAAAAAAGGTTTATTATTTTTATTTTTTGGTTATAGTGGGTCTTCACTGCAGCACTTGGGCTTTCTCTAGGTTTAGCGAGTGGGGGTTACTCTTCATTGCAGTGTGCAGGCTTCTCATTGCAATGGCTTCTCTTGTTGCAGAGCACAGGCTCTAGGGCACCTGGGTTTCAGTTGTAACTCATGGTCTCAGCAGTTGTGGCTTAAGGGCTCTAAAGTGTGGTTATAGCTTAAGGGCTCAGTAGTTGTGATGCTTAGGCTCAGTTGCTCCTCAACATGGAGGACCTTTGCTCTCTAGTCTTCCCAGATCAGGGATCAAACCTGTGTCCCCTGCGTTGCAAGGCAGATTCTTAACCACTGGACTACCAGAGAAGCCTTCTGCTTAACTTTTGTAGCAGATTGTATTTATTTCTTTTATAGCATGTTTACATGGTCTTGTAATCTGGTTACTTTTGTAATATTTTAACACTGCTGCTAAGTCACTTCAGTCATGTCTGACTCTGTGCGACCCCAGAGACGGCAGCCCACCAGGCTCCCCCATCCCTGGGATTCTCCAGGCAAGAACACTGGAGTGGGTTGCCATTTCCTTCTCCAATGCATGAAAGTGAAAAGTGAAAGTGAAGTCGCTCAGTCATACCACACTATTCCTACTCACCTTAAAAGGTACAGAATATAAATAAAGGGCCTTAAGTTTGTTGAAAAACCTTGTGGTGTGGGCATGCACACACACAAACACAAAAAAGACAGGAAGAAAATAAAGGAAATGGTGATGATTATTTTCTCCAGCTTAAAGGCATCCATATGCCTTCCACCTTCTTCCTTATACTTCTCTTTACTGTTAAAAAAAAAAGTGTATTATATGTAATACATCAGAACGTGTACTACTTTTTAATGTAAAATACGATTGTAAATATATTTGATCAGAAATCCAAATATCTGATTTCTTCCTTTGCCAAAAGTACTTTAGGCCCTTTTCTTCACAAGACACTCTCAACTGATATCAATAAAACACAAATCACTTATCATCTAGGGCTATTTGGTGGAAGGATAAATAATTCTAGCTTATAGCATAAAATCAGACTCTAGTAGCATCTGTTCAAGTAGTTTTCAAACTTTTTTTTTTCAGTAGAGTTCTATTTTCAAACGAACTCTTACACAGAACCTTAATATTTAAAATAATTTTCAGCAAGGTGCAGGATTCTCAGATGGTCTAAAATCTTTAGTGATTGGAGCAAATATGAACCCTGAATCACCGCCTTAGAACCTTGGGTTCCTTTGGCCCAACCCTCTCATTTTACCAGAGAGGAAACTGAGTCAGAGAGAGGTTATAATGCCTGTTCAAGATCACTCAGCTGGAAAATAGAACCTACATTTTCTAAGGCTAAGTTTCCAGCTCTTATGTTGTGCAGTCATGATACTTGTTTGGGATTATTTTATTTTATTTGGGGGGGGCGGATTATTTTAGAGCATTCTATTTGTCTGACCTAGATTAAGACCTATATCAAATTTAAATCAGAGAGTCTTTACCCTGTCCTTACGCCCCTAATCTCAATGCCTAAAGTCTTGGTTTCATTTCATACTCCAAGTAAAGCTTCCTTGCCCAAAATTTCTGTCACTCTGGCTATTTCCTGACTTCTGGGCTTGTTCTCAATGCCTGATTTGTTGATTTGTTATCATGTGTTCATCACTACATTGCTCCTCCTTTGAGAGACTGATGATACATTTGAACCTGAAGGTACTGACATCCTTTTTGTCTAATATGGTCTGATTTTGCAATTGAAAGCATTCCAGTCTCCATGTGCCTATCTCTAAGTTAAGGTTAAGCAATACATCTAGATCTTTCCTTGTTCTGTTTTCTTTCTTGCCCGACCTATAGGGCAAATCCTTGAGTGCATTCTAATTTGGTCTTCTAAGAATAAATTGGAGTGGTTCATCTCTCTTTTTCTTTCATGGACACGAGCCTACAAAGTAATCATACAAGACATGACTAAGTGCTCAGATGAGTAGAAAAGGCAATACCAACCTTGATGGTTTTAGAAAAAGATCAATCTGAGTGAAAACAAACAGGAAAATGCTCTTGAAGAGGACAGCACTTTTTGGTACCATCAGATAGACAGTTAGCAGGGAGACAATGTGAGCAAAAAAAAGTCTGAAATACAGTGAGATTGACCAGGATTGAGAAAAAAGGGAAAATGTTTGTACAAGGGACTTGTGAAAGATTATTTTTGCTGGAGCTTAAGATGAATTATTTTCTAGAGTACATTAAAGTAATTTTAGTCACCAAGCCTTCAAAAAATTCTGGTTTTATTTTATTGATGTGTGGCCACATCCTTCTCTTTATTTGTTGTCATTAAGCGAGTTTTAGGTGAAACCATGAAGCAGGCAGAAAAGGTCAGCCTGGCTTTTCCTTGAACCTAGAAATACACAAAAATGCCTGCAGTGTTTTCTTGGACCTGTCTGATAGCTGCCACAGTCTTTTTGATGGTGTGTGTGTGTGGAGGCGGGGGTGGGTGGTATGTTCAGTCATTCAGTCATGTCCAATACTTTGGGACCCCATGGACTATTGCCCTCCAGGCTCCTCTTTCCATGGAATTTTCCAGGCAAGAATACTGGAGTGAAGTGCCACTTCCTCCTCCAAGGGATCTTCCCAACACAGGGATTGAACTTGCGTCTCTTACATCTCCTGGCAGATTCTTTACCTCTACACCATCTGGGAAGCCCAATAAATCATGGTAGCTGCCTATAACCTGAAGTTGATCTCAAAACCTTTGGGATCATTCCATGCCAAACTTCTCTATATATATTTGTTAGAACTTTTTATGTTGCAAGTATCAGAATGCTCAACTCAAATTCGATTAGAAAAGATTCATCAAGTGTCATAATTGGATAGTCCACAGGTATATCTAGCTCCCACAATGCTTGGATCAAGTTTCATAAGATAAAATTGGGATGTCTCTCTGCCACTCTGCTCTGCTTCCTTGGTGTTGGCTGCACTCCAGGCAACCTCTTCCCTCATATTTGCAAGAGAGTCCTGTCTCTGGAAACACATTAAATCACAGAGATAAGCTTTCTTGGCTCTAATTGGTTTTAATCAAGTCAAGAATCCATCTCAGAAATAGTGTAGATGAAATACACTGAATGGCTTACACTGATGAGGTGGTTAGATCAACTTGGAAGATATTTTTGAATGAGTTTAATTTGTAAATTGATGAACACTGAATAAACATATTGTCCTCAATAATATGGGTGGGCTGCATCCAATCAGTTGAAGACCTAAATAGAACAAAAAAAGTTGGCCTCCCAGAGCAAGAAGGACTTTTCAGCCAATTGCTTTTGGTCTTCGTCTGCAGCATTGGTCTCCCAGGTCTTCAAGCTACCAGCCCACACTGAAGATTACTGACTTCTCAGCTTATATCATCACACGAACCAGGTTTTTTATAATAACTCTATCATCTATCTATCTGTCTACTTATCTACCCTTTTCTGTCTTAGAAAACTCTGACTAATACAATCACTGAGTTGCTCGTAATAAGACAATGAAGAAACATCCACTAATATTTCGCAATTTTCTACAACCTTTGGTCTCATTTCTGAGACCCAGAGACTGGCTTTGAATCTCAGTTCAGCTTTTTATTAGATATACAATCAATAAAGATACCTGACTTCTCTGTTCCTCATTTCCGTCTTCTCCATTCCCTATTTAAAGGCAATAGCTCCTACCTCGTAGTGTTGTGGTGGTGATTACAAAAATAAATATTTGTAAAATGACTTAGGGCCAAAACATAGAAAGTATACTACTGTGTTGTTATTATCATCATCATCTCCTCCCATCTCTTCTTCTTCCTCACCATTTATTGGGTTTCCAGTTTTTCTACATTGCATTGCCCAGGGCTTTCAACTGAGCATTCTTGGCCTAGTTTTTTCAGTTGCTTCTGCCCCTTCAATCATAATTTACTCATGCCAAGAAGATTTTCATCAATGTATTCTTTCTATAATTTACAAAGCTGAATGGACAGCCTGGAATCGTAGATTTTGAAAGCTGGTGGAGATCATTGAGTCCTGTAGTTTACAAAGTAGGGTGCATATGATCTTGATATCTTGATTCAGTCCTGAGGGGAAAATACAAAGATTTATATTTTTAGTGTAAAATTAAGAAAGCCATAAGCTCATTAATTAATGAATGGATTCACAATACTATACGTGTGACTTACTGTAAATACATATTCATCAATAAATGCTCCAAGATTTTTTATTAATTAATAAGATAGTATAATCAAAAAAGTTGAGAGACCGGTGATCTTAGCTATTCCTGTTACTTCACCGAGGAGGCTGCTGCTGCTGCTAAGTCGCTTCAGTCGTGTCCGACTCTATGCAACCCCATAGACGACAGCCCACCAGGCTCCCCCATCCCTGGGATTCTCCAGGCAAGAACACTGGGGTGAGTTGCCATTTCCTTCTCCAATGCATAAAAATGAAAAGTGAAAGTGAAGTCGCTCAGTCCTGTCTGACTCTTAGCGACCCCCTGGACTGCAGCCCACCAGGCTCCTCTGTCCCTGGGATTTTCCAGGCAAGAGTACTGGAGTGGGGTGCCATTGCCTTCTCCGACCGAGGAGGCAAGTGACCCCAAAGAAAGGAATGACTTACCCAAGATCTCAACTGTGAGTAGAAAAATCTGGTAATCAGTGGAAGAGTATGAAATGCCCCGAGCTAAATTATTTAACCCCACTGGGTCTCAGTTTCCTCATCTTTAAAGGCGAAATTAAGAACCTTAAAAAGAAAATTGTAATGAGTTTTAAATTAAATGAGAGAATATTTAAAGAGGGTAGTACAGTGTTTACGCCAATTTTTGGCCTAAACACCTAAAAACACCTAAACACCTAAGAACACCTAAACACCTAAGAACGGTGTGGACTGTTTTTAAAGTCTTTGTGGAATTTGTTACAATATTGCTTCTGTTTTATGTTTTTTGGTGTTTTGGCCCCAATATATGTGGGACCCTAGCTCCCTGACCAGGGGTCAAATCTGTACCCCCTGCATTGGAAGATGAAGTCCTAACCACTGGACTGCCAGGAAAGTCCCAGCTTGGTCCCATTTAAGGGCTGATTAATGTTCCTTCTCTTCCTTTAGTGTCTGTGTGTGAGTGTTAACCACTCAGTCCTGTCTGACTTTTTGTGACTCCAGGGAATGTAGCCCACCACTGGTTGCCTCCAGTGGTTCCCTTCTCCAGGGTTTAGTGTCTAAGGAGGTCTTTCTGTTAAACAATAGCCTTTCAAAAAGTGGAATAAATAGCTCTGCATTATTTAGGGCTAAGTAAAAACTGTCACTGGAGAAGGCAATGGCAACCCACTTCAGTACACTTGCCTGGAAAATCCCATGGACAGAGGAGCCTGGTGGGCTGCAGTCCATGGGATCGCTAAGAGTCGGACACGACTGAGTGACTTCACTTTGGCTTTTCACTTTCATGCACTGGAGAAGGAAATGGCAACCCACTCCAGTGTTCTTGCCTTGAGAATCCCAGGGATGGGGGAGCCTGGTGGGCTGCCGTCTATGGGATTGCACAGAGTTGGACACAACTGAAGCGACTTCGCAGCAGCAGCAAAAAATGTCACTAAGTAAAATTTTTCCAATTCAAAATATTCTTAGAGGATGGAAAGACTATAATAATAATAATAAACCCAAGCACCACAGTATCCTGGTGGCTCAGGGATGCAGGGGGAAGGGATTCCTTTCCTACCCTCCATATCAACCCTCACGGGTCAACACTAGTTGGTACCAGGATTCTCTGTTGAGGAGTTAGGATCAGTACTCTGTTTGGAAAGGGAAACCAAGGACTTGTCTTAAAGTTGGTATATATAGAAACACACTGATTACTTACTGAATATTCATTTGGGATCACATTTTTAGGGGGTCGTTCTATTTTAATAGGGTTGTTCTATTGCTCACTCCAACCCCCCAGCCATCACTACACTGAGGCCACTTATTGTCACACATGCCTGTATTCTTAGCTTGGCAGTCCTTCCATTCCTTCTGAAAATCCTATGCAAATAAGAGTAAATCTCCTTCATATTCCTATGTGCTCTAAATAGCCACTATACTGTGCGAACTCTCCACTTTCAACTTAATAAGTCTTCCCATCCCTAAATCAAAACTAATTAGCTTTGTTTTTCAAATTGCTGACACTGGGGGTCTTCGCTATAACCAACCTGTGTGTGATTAGTGATATAACGGCTGGTGCTGAGCTTGGGCAAATATTTATAGAGTAATCATATTGGATAGGGTTGAATAACCTCTTGGATTAAGTGTGAGCTTCTGCCAGACGGTGCTGCAAAATTGTGCTAATTTAATGGTACAGTCCATTGTTCTGTCTGCTGATACAACCTCTATGACACTGATACAAATATAATCAGGGATATTAGGGCATAGTATGATTCCTTTATCGGCGCTCTTGGCAATAATGTGCCAGAAGAATCCAAATATCACTTTGCAAATATAAATTATGTGGTTGGTAAATGGAAGCTCATACAGAGAGACAATTAACTACAGACCTAGCACAGAGATGAGCTTAAGGTAAGTCATCAGTGAATAAATACTTGTTATGTTATTAGTATATTCGATACCAGAGGAACAATTTTGCTTTTATTTACTTCCAGGAACAGTGAACAAATCCTAATGAGGCAAGCCGGTTTGAGTGTTAAAGGGGGATTTCTTCTATATCAAGCTGATTGATATGAACTCCAAGTTCTCACAAAGACGCAGCAAGTGAATCTGAAAATACACAGTCCATTCTTAATATGTAGTCCTTAACCTGCAGTCTGAAAGGAGACTCAGACCTTGGGAAGGAAGAGTTGAAGGCAGTAGTTTATAAAGGTCACGCAGTTAAGCAGTGACCAAACAGAGACTAGAAATCTCATCTTCACATACCCTGCCCCAGTGCTTTTCCAACCTGGGTATAAGGACCTAGTAAAACAATATACTGTAATATTGACGTCCAAATGACTTTAGGAAACTGGGTCATTTTCTTACTTATATTCCTTACTCATATTGTTATTTGGTTTTTAGCTTAACAAAGATTATATATTTGCTATACATAGGTAATAAGACATTGAGCTTTTTATTTGTGTAGATTAATTGCGATTGTACCATTTTAAAAATACAGCTTAGCTCTCTGCCTTAGACACTCCAACCAGTTGGTTATATTTAGATGTGAGGAGGAGGCAGAGTAATTCTTAAAGAGTTCTATGTTTCTTACAACTGACTTGACTGACAGTCCTTAAGTGCTATTTCTTTCAAAGCAGATATGACTCACAGCCCTTAGGTAGAGTGTGCACAGGCTAGAAATATTGATCTCTTCACATCCCAGAAACGTTAAGACACAATAAAAAGAATTCTTAACTTAATTCTGAATAATGCAATAGGAAAAACATAGGAAGAGTACACAATCGACAATGGTAATGGATCTGTAATGTTTCATAATGTCAAGGATTTAATTTAAACTCCAGAGAAAGAAGCTGTCTTTCCAGCCTGAACTCACCCCCTTCAGCTTAACTGTGACAGTTCTGAGAATAGGAGGTATCTAAAGAAACTTATTTAAAGATATAAATAAATATGCATTATTTAAGTTCTGGAGGACCAGATACCCATCTTGTAAATCACTCTAAGTCAACAGTGTCAACATTTATAAATGAGAGCAACCAAGAAAGAATTTGGTAACTCTTCGCTTTGGGGTTTGCTAATGTTCCCAATGGCTCCACATCAACACTGGCCAGAGGTAAATGGAGGAAGAGGTGGTTGCGAAAGGCAGCAGGAGAACCAGAAGTCCCACTTGGTAGCGCTTCCTCTCTGGTGCCTCTTGAACTACTCAGAAACCTGTTTTTCTATTTGCCCCCAGCCAACCTTCTTGCTAAAATCATTTCTGATTCCCACAGAAGGCAGCAGAGAATAATCAATACTGCTGTGGGTTACAAAACATGAAGTTTTCTCAATTTGGGCTTCTCCCAGCCCCACAGAAGTGCCAACAGCTGGGTTCTTCCTTCCAGCAGTGGCTCAATGACAGGGTTGCAGACTGAACTGTGGTCACTACCTGAAGAGTAGTAGTTTCATTCTTTTTTTTAAAGTTAAACTCTCTACAAATAGCTCTGTTTCCATTTAATAAATGTGTATAATGCTTTCCTAGGGCAATAGAGATTGGCTTCCACAATTACATTATTTGGGGAACAAATGTCAATGGATGAGAGGAAAACGGTCTAAAGGCAGAGACAGCCGGTGAGTGTGGAAGGAAAAAGACTGGCAGGTCTCTGAAGGACATCTCCTTGCCTGCTGAGCTCTCCTCTTTTCTCATTCCCTGCCCCCACCTCTGCAAATCACCGCCATCCTCTTTCACCCACTCCGTTCTCAGTCTTTCGCTGGAATTTGCAACACTGGGCTTCTCCATCATCACATAGATCAGAGTTATTGCTTGGATAATTGTCCACTTAGCCTTCCTCTGTAGGCTGCAATTTGACCCATAGGGCAAAATCAACCCAGTCCTTAGGCAGAGGACTAAGTGTTCATATTTAAGAAGCTTTATCACCACAATGGCAACGCACTCCAGTACTCTTGCCTGGAAAATCCCATGGACAGAGGAGCCTGGTAGACTGCAGTCCATGGGGTCGCTAGGAGTCGGACACGACTGAGCGACTTCACTTTCACTTTTCACTTTCATGCGTTGGAGACGGAAATGGCGACCCACTCCATTGTTCTTGCCTGGAGAATCCCAGGGACGGGGGAGCCTGGTGGGCTGCCGTCTCTGGGGTCGCACAGAGTCGGACACGACTGAAGCGACAGCAGCAGCAGCAGCAGCATCACCACATTTCATCATTTTTTTTTTTTTTGCTATTCTTACCCTGTGCAGCCAAGTCTCCTCAAGGCTGGATTCTAGTTGCTGCGCCATCTTTACCACCTAGTCTTTCACCTAATTTGCACCATATCCCTGCAGCTAGGCTCTTGGCATCCACTGCTGAGTATCTGAATACATGTCTCTTTAGATACAGGAGTCTCAGCGGACCCTGTAACTATATGCTCTGTCTCTGCTTAAGGTGACACATGAGGTTCCCTCTAACCCTCATTCATATCTTAGCTGTTTTTCCATACTTGGAATCATTTCCCAATTTCAGATCCCCTTTCTGTACTCACATCCGTGCCCTTCCAAGGCTAGATCAATAACTTGATTATAATCCTATTCTAGAGACTCTGGGAGTGTCTATGGATTCTTGGACCTGATCTTCTCTGGTCTGATTCAGTTCCACAATAATATATGTAATAAGTAATAAAAAGCATGAATGCTAATAGTAACTTTTACTTTTTGAATACCTACAGGATTCTAGGCACTGCAATTTTAAACATTATTTTAATATTCCCAACCATCTGAATTTATTGAGAGCTGCTAGCCTGCTGATAGGCATAAGGACATCGCCTTCCCAATTATGGAAATACTGTAATACTTTCTCATGGGTTAGTAAACACCCACGGCCTTAGTCTTCCAAGTGCTCCCCACCTGACTCCTCAACTCCCAGGCTCTCCTGCAATCAACTGCTCTCCCCATGAATGGGAACTAAAAAGTTGATGCCTGGGGACTTCTCTGATGGTCCAGTGGTTAAGACTACATCTTCCAGTTCAGGGGGTGCGGTTTGATCCCTATTCAGGGAGCTATGATTCAACATACATCGTGGCCAAAAACCAAAACAGAAAACAGAAACAGTTGTAACAAATTCAGTTCAGTTCAGTTCAGTCGCTCAGTGGTGTCTGACTCTTTGCGACCCCATGAATCCCAGCATGCCTGGCCTCCCTGTCCATCACCAACTCCCAGAGTTTACTCAAAGTCATGGCCATCGAGCCGGTGATGCCATCCAGCCATCTCATCCTCTGTCGTCCCCTTCTCCTCCTGCCCCCAATCCTTCCCAGCATTAGGGTCTTTTCCAATAAGTCAACTTTTCTCATGAGGTGGCCAAAGTATTGGAGTTTCAGCTTCAACATCAGTCCTTCCAATGAACACCCAGGACTGATCTCCTTTAGGATGGACTGGTTGGATCTTCTTTATTGGACCCTTGGACTTGCAATAAAGTCCAAGTCTTGATTGAACAAATTCAATAAAGACTTAAAAAAAGAAATCAATGCCTGGCACAGAGCTCTGGATAGTATTGATTCTAATTGGTGGCTGCCATGCCACCAGGCTGTCAAATATTTTTAATATCAGTCTCTATTAGTATTATCCTTAATCTACTGATTAGAAAAATGAGATCAGAGAAGTTTACTTGCCAGGCCACATAATTAGGAAATGAGAAAGCAGAGACTCAAGTCCATGTCTACCTGTCTTCATAGACCATTTTCTTTCCCCTAGACCAACAGCTCATAGACACAGAGCAATGTTTCGCAAAATTATCTGATAGTAAAAGTAAGCCTTTGCCAAAATTATATATTCCTGGGCTCCTCCCTCTGTAGATTCTGATCCAAGTAGTTTCTGGTTAGAATCTACATTTTTCAAGAAGGTTATTCTTACAGTCAAAGAAGGCAATGGCAACCCACTCCAGTACTCTTGCTTGGAAAATCCCATGGATGGAGGAGTCTGGTAGGCTGCAGTCCATGGGGTCACTAAGAGTTGGACATGACTGAGTGGCTTCCCTTTCACTTTTCACTTTCATGCATTGGAGAAGGAAATGGCAACCTAGGTCTCCAGTGTTCTTGCCTGGAGAATCCCAGGGATGGGGAAGCCTGGTGGGCTGCCGTCTCTGGGGTCGCACAGAGTCCGACACAACTGAAGCCACTTAGCAGCAGCAGCATCACTCTTAACAATTATTAGAGCTAACATTGCACTGCTGCTACAGCTAAGTCACTTCAGTCGTGTCCGACTCTGTGCGACCCCATAGACGGCAGCCCACCAGGCTCCACCATCCCTGGGATTCTCTAGGCAAGAACACTGGAGTGGGTTGTCATTTCCTTCTCCAACGCATGAAAGGGAAAAGTGAAAGTGAAGTCGCTCAGTTGTGTTCAACTCTTTGCGACCCCATGGACTGCAGGCCACCAAGCTCCTCTGTCCATGGGATTTTCCAGGCAAGAGTACTGGAGTGGATGGCCGTTGCCTTCTCCAACATTGCACTAGAGCATTTTTTTCCAGAACACAATCTGAAACCAACTAGAATTTGATGATATCTGAGTGTCTTAAGTAAGCAAATAAAAACTTTAACACCACTGCTTCCCTGGTGACTCAGTGGTAAAGAACCTGCCTGCAGTGCAGGAGATGTGTGTTAGATCCCTGCAGAAGGAAATGGCAACCCACCCTAGTATTCTTGCCTGGGAAATCCCATGAACAGAGGAGCCTGGCAGGCTACCGTCCATGGGATCACAAGATTCAGATACAACTGAGTGACTAGACCACCAATCCTGAATCACAGAAAATGTTTTTGAACAGAACAGGGTATGTGTATCAGGAAGTGGGCTAGTCGCTGCTTGTTTTAAGTGAGGTGGTACAATCCACTGTATAGCAAGTGGAACTCTGCTCAGTGTTATGTGGCAGCCTGGATGGGAGGGGAGTTTGGGAGAGAATGGATACATGTATATGTATGCCTGAGTCCCTTTGGTGTTTGCCTGAAACTATCACAACATTGTTAATACTCCAATACAAAGCAAAAAGTTTAAAAACAAAGTAAAAATTTATTTAAAAGAAATAAAATTTTAAAAACAAAAACTCCCTAAAGTGTCATTGTTTTGCATCTCTGGAAACATCATTAGAGATAGTCTATAGTTAGGGAGACCTGGAGTGCTGAGATACATGGGGTCGCAAAGAGTCGGACACGACTGAGCGACTGAACTGAACTGATAGTTAGAATGAAGCAAGACTGCAGTTTACAGATAGGTCAAGTGAAAAAGACTTAGAAGCAGAGTTAAAACAAAAATGATTCCATGAAACCTGGAGAGGGAACACCAAGTTTACTAAGAAAAACATCCTGGTTCTAAAAGCTACCAATTTACCCCAATAGCATTCCAGAATCTGCTTTGCAGAACATCTACCTGTGAATAAAGAAGTTAGAGGAACTTAAATGCATGTGGTTGTCTGTGAGTGTCATTGGTGTCTCTCCCCTGTGTTTTGTCATTGATCTGTGGTCCTATTTTTTCCAGTAATGCTTGACAATGTGGTTCATCACATAAAGCCTTTCGAGTAGTTTCTCTCTCCTGACATCTTCTATCCCGTTTCTGCTGTTAGCAAACGCTTATCATGAAACATAAAATGATGTCCCCCCCAAAAAAGGCAAGGATCACACATTAATTACACAAGGCAGGTTTAGGATGCAATTTTCTTTCTCAGGAAAAGGCTTAGAAAGAAACAGGAAGAAAAAGAGCAAAATAGACAAGCGATTGTCTCCAGCCTACTCTTCTAATGGGAACTGATTCATTAAATATTTCTGAGGATGGCAGAGTCATCTAACTCAATAGAACCTCTTAGAGGCTCTTCCCTGACAAGTAAATCATCGATGAGCGGGAGAAACCTACAGCGGAGCTGAAATTTACTACCACAGGACATGGCCCAAGCTGGGTTGGTTCTCTTCCAAGTGACAAATCCTGCCAAACGCTTAAACACCTGCCACAGTTATCAGTACACATACTCCCTTAGACAACTGAGAAACAGCTCATCGGATAAACCAATAAGTAAAATAAAGTGCCAAATGCACGCTCAGCAGAGGCTGATAAAATTAAACATTTAAATAAATTTAACTGAATGCTTCCAAATGGCACACCTGACAATGAGGAGAACGCACATGGGCGGAAGCCATGGAGAGAAAAACTATATTGCGCCATTTTTCTATAATTCTAGAAAGCCAAACTTGTGTGTAACCGCACCCGCATCATCTACAAATAATGCGACGTTCCACCCTAGAGTGGAGAAAAAGAAAATAAAATAAAATAGCAACAGCGAAGATCATCAAGCTTAGAATTACACGGTACAAGGGACTTGGAGTAAGCAATGCTGTCTTCCCTTATTTATTTGGGTGAAGAATAAAGCTTTTCTTCGTTGACTTGTTAGGGTTGATTTTTTTTTTTTTTCCTCCAGTACTTAACACCTGTATGAAACTCCCTGACTTAAGAGGTCGGTCTTAGCTAATGAGGTGTGTCAACACGATTGGAAGCCCATTTCTAAATGAAAATTGCACTGTGCTGTGAGCACAATCCCTTCGGGTTGAAGAGAGCATTTATAAAGCAGCAGGGGTGGTAGCGGGGTCTTTCTCTGCAAGAAGGGGCTGGTGGAGTTACCGCAGCTGGGGGAGAGAGACGCTGAACGACAGCTATGGGCTAACGTGATAATTCTCCTCCAAATTAGTCGTATTTCTCCGGGTTACCTTGGTAGACAGTGAGCAAAGGCAGATATAATCCCTCTCCTAATTGTAAACCAGCACCAGCCTAATTATATTCCCATTTACCCCAGATACTCTAAAATCATAGGCTTTCTGTTTGCTAATTCCTCTTATTCATGGTTTTATGGCTCCAGAGGAGGCTTTGGGGAGAATGAATTGAAAAACAGTGCAGCCAGTTAGTTCCACATAGACATTAACTATGAAAAAGTAATGGAATGAAGGAGAAAAGGGGGGAGGGGAGGAAAAGCCTTATATTTAGTTTAGTTTGATTTCAATTAAGACTGGAGAAAGGCTGGAGGCCTTGCCACACAGTCCAGGGAGTCAAGGTCATAGTTCCAAGAGTACAATGTTACAGACATCCAGCCTGTGTTTCCTATCCACTGAACAGAGCCCTTCTGTGATGAACTGCACTGCCTTTATTTTAGAATGTGTTTTATCTGTATCCCCAGTTTTTATCTAAGATCTATGTAATTATGAGTGTTTTTATGTCAACTGATTAACGTTAGCCTTGGGAGGGACCCACGCACCAAAACTCTTGGGATAATGCTGAAAATCAGACCATGTTGGAAGCCAACAAGTAAGATAAATAGTGAGGGTCACAGTGGTAAACAAATTCATTCAAGTCTTTCAGTTAATGTCACCCCCATGCTCCTTTTCCCAGTTCTCACCCCTTATGATGTCTGTGGGTGTAGTCTGTGTCAGGGGGATGATAATATTAGAATATTATATAACTGTATGCTGCGAGAAGGCTATTATGTGTGTGCTCACATGCATGTCTGTGTGTGTACTAGAGAGATCAAGATACATAATTCTTGATTGAAAACAAACTTTTTTAAATTGATTTATTTTTAATTGGAGGATAATTACTTTACAATGTTGTGTTGGTTTCTGCCATATGTCAGCATGAATCAGTCATAGGCATCCATAAGACCCCCCTCCTTGAACCTCCTTCTTACCAGGCCCCGGCCCCCATATCTCACGCCTCTGGGTCATAACACAGCACCAGATTGAGCTCCCTGAGTTACACAGCAATTTCCCTCCAGCTATCTGTTTTACATATGGTAATGTATATTTTCATGCTACTCTCTCAATTTGTCCCACCCTATCCTTCCCCCTCTGTATCCATTAGTCTGTTCTCTATATCTGAGTCTCTACTCCTGCCGAAGTATAGTGTGTGTTAGCAGGTCAGCTGTGTCTGACTCTTTGTGACCCCATGGACAGTTAGCTGCTGTCCATGGAATTCTCCAAGCAAGAATACTGGAGCGGGTAGCTAGTCCCTTTTCCAGGGGATCTTCCTCACCCAGGGATCCAATCAAGGTCTCTCGCATTGCAGGCAGATTCTTTATCATAATGTTGTGTTTCTGCTTATAACAAAATGATTCAGTTATACATGTATATATTCTTTTTCATATTCTTATCCATTATGGTTTATTACAGAACCATACTGAATATAGTTCCCAGTAAGACCTTGTTTATCCAGTCTATATACAATAGTTTGTATCTGCAAATCCCGAACTTCCAATCCATCCTTTCCATACCCGCATCCCTATTGGCAACAACAAATCTACCTATGATCTTGAACCTTTCTTTTCCAGGTCAGGAAACATTGAGAAGTTGAATTTAAATTTGAAGGTTACTTGGTAAATACAGCTGGCCCTCTGTACCCACAGGCTCCACATCTACAGATTCAACTACTTGCAGATTGAAAATAATTGGAAAAAATTCAGAAAATTCCAAAAAGCAAAATTGGAATTTGCTGCCAACTGGCAACAATTCACAGCCTGACATTTACATTGTATTTATTACTATTTACATAGCATTTACATTGTATTAGGTTCCATAAGTAATCTAGAGATAATATAATATATACAGGAGGATGTGCATAGGTTATGTGTTAATATTTTTCCATTTTATATAAGGGACTTGAACATCTGGAAATTGTTGGTACTGTGGGGGAAGTCAGGAAGATCCCTTGGAGGAGGGCATTATGACAACCCACTCCAGTATTCTTGCCTGGAGAATTCCATGGACAGAGGAGCCTGGCAGGCAATAGTCCATGGGGTCACAAACAGTTGGACACAACTGAAGCAACTTAGTATACACACACATGGGGCTGTGAGGTTGTCCTGGAACCAATCTCTGTGGATACCAAGGAGTCACTGTACAGAATCAGTGACTTAAAAATTGCATAGCCCCTAGAGATAATATTTTCATCATATTTTCATCAAGCTATGAAGCCTCATGAATCATTCCTCTCCACTGAAGGGTCTGTTTGCCAATTTCATCATGTATTTGTGTTCTCTAGTCAAGTTACCCTCTTTCTTTGGAATACCATTCTTTCCCTGGAAACACATTCATTTATCCTACTTTTTTCTGGATTCTATAAAAATCTTATCATCTGTATTATCAAAATGTTCCCTGTTTTTATTTTATCATCTTTTTTTTCCTGATGACCTCTAGAATATTCTTTCAACTAACTTGTTGATTTTTAAGGTCTAGCTTAAGACTTTTCTTTCCTCACCTACCCTGCTGATTCAACCCTACCCGATTCAACCTGATATATGACCATCACATGTAAGGTAGAGAATTAACTGCTAAGTGGATATGAACAGTTATGAGCTATGATCCTTGCTTGCATCATTCAGTATCTGTATCATGTTGATGAGCCTGTTAGACTACTTTAGAGAGTCACAGAGTGGGGTAGCTATGTGGACAAGATTGTTGGATTCACATCCTCCCCTCATGTTTGCTAACTGGGTGATCTTGAGCATCAGTTTACTCAACTCCTTTGCAACTATTTCCTCATCTATAAAATACGGGTGCTAATAACAGCTTCTATTTGGTGGGGTTATAGTGAGACTTAAAGAATTAATATGCTTCCTTTTCTTAGAACAATGCCTGACAAACAAACAAAAACAATGTGTTTGCAATTATTATGCGCTTCTTTCTCAACTGTTAAAACCTTCACATTTACTTCTTTTCAACTACCCGTAGGCACAGAGACATCTTGTATATTATCGTGATTGTGGGTGGTCTTCATCATCACTTCATTTTCTAACTCTCTTAGTCATGGAAACATGGATGGTCAATAATACTGCCTTGTGTTCATTTGTTCATTCATTTGCTCACTAAACAAATATTTACTGAGTACTTGTTCTATGCCAGGCTCATTTAACATTGCAGATACAATGCTAAACAAGATAGAAATAAGGCTTCTGGCTTCATGTAGCTCTTATAGAAGAGAGAGGCTTATACAAACGAAATAATAGAGAAATGAGATAATGACAATAAAAAAGTGCTATAAAGTAAAAGAAAGGGGT
The DNA here is from genome assembly GCF_032452875.1 of Bos javanicus. Lineage (NCBI taxonomy): Eukaryota > Metazoa > Chordata > Mammalia > Artiodactyla > Bovidae > Bos > Bos javanicus. Next base: position 94,057,240 of record NC_083872.1, read on the forward strand.
GATCATTTGTGAACACAAATTTGGGATTGTCATGAGCTGGGAGAGATGAGACCAGTGAAAAGGCCCCGAATAAGAAAGCAGCCAAGAAAGAAACAAAAAGGGCTTGATATTTTGAAAAAAAAAATAAGATCTGTGGCTGCTTTTAATGATATCGATGTGACAGAAATCTACTAATGGGAGACATTGGAAGTCATGATTAGGAGTTTGGATTTTACTCTAATCAAAACAAGGGCTTCCTTGGTTGCTCAGATGGTAAAGAATCTGCCTGCAATGCAGGAGACTGGGGTTCGATCCCTGAGTCAGGAAGATACCCTGGAGAAGGGAATGGCTACACACTCCAGTATTCTTGCCTGGAGAATTTAATGGACAGGGGAGCCTGGCAGGCTACAGTCCATGGGGTCACAAAGAGTCAGACATGATGAACACCTAACATTAACTAATACCTAATGAACTAAAACAGGAATCAATTGAACTGTTCTCAATGCCATCTCTGTGTTAAGGGGAGAACAGATTGTAGGGGAAAAAAATGAAAATGAGCTCCATCAGGAGGTCACTGCCACTGTCAAAGCCATGTATTAATAGATGGTGAAAGATGGAGAATTTAAGGTGTGTTTTGGAGGTAAGGCAGACCATCCACCTCCAAGTGAATACGTAAGACTTTAACACTGAAAAGCCACTTTCCCAGGGAGCTAAAAAGCAAGGCAGGCAAATGACACTTCCACAGGGGTGGGGGGAGGGGTCACTTGGAATCATTCAGTTTATTTAAATTATGAATAATATGAGTTAAGAGAAAAAAATGTATCCCAAATCTAAATTTACTAACAATGATCATCCATTATCTGAAAGCCCTTTTCCAGACTGGATTATAAAGTAGGTAATGTTTGTCTTTGGCTTTCCAATTCACACTTTTAAAAATATTATTAATAATTTTTGAGAGCTTAGCATAAATGGAGTACCCTTCATTCATGTTTCCATTTAAATCACATAACAGCCCTTTAGGTATTTATTATGATTCTGCTCAATTTTATAGATATGGTGTAACTGAATCTTAGTGAAGTAATTTTTCCAAGAGCCAAAGACAACAGGTCTAAGATGAAACCCAAGTGACAGACACAAGAATCTTAATAGAACCACTATTTTACACCATTGATGACACCACCTTTCTCTTTCTTTCTCACACGCACACAATCTTCCCTCAGAGAGAATCTATTACTTTCAGTCTCTCCAAATCCACTAATGACCTACCAAATTTTGACAGATTACATCCTTCATCTCAATAGTAGAACCACTAATTGTGAAAATCCAGCTTGAGCAAGGCAGTAAAGAGATACTTCCTGAAACAGAGCAGCCTTACTGGTACCTCTGATAGCACATCATAGCCAGCCCTGTGGATAAATGTGGCCTTAGCCAGGAAAGGATAAATGATAGATGATTTGGAAGAAATAAATGACAGGAGTGTTAAAATGTTTTAGGGCAGGGGACATTCAAATAAATGCTATTGGATGATTTATTTTCCAAAAGGTATTATATTCACTGCTGAAACACACCTCCATGTCTACCAGAAATGTGGCCATAAAAAATCTGTGTGTATAAAAAATTTACACTGTAGCAAGCTGACCTCAACCTTGCATTTACCAAAGCCACCACCTTAGCTGCAAGAATGCTTTTCCAACTTTCTCCTAGACTTCAACACCTGGATGTTGCCCCCCTAGCACCTCAAGCCCGATATATTCAAAATTCAGCTCATTACCTTCTCTCCAAACATTTAATATTTGAAATCTTCATTAACACATCATTTCAGCAGTTGCCAATACCATCAGCTTCAAAGGTTTTATAATTGCCTCTCTTCCTCAGCTCTTCAGTTCCAGTCCAAAGCAGTAGCAAATACAGACAGTTCTTCTCTTGGATTAACTCAACCATCTCCCCTTCTTTACCTTCTGCACTGTGACTCAGGTAGTTCAGGTCTTTCAACGTGACTCAGGTAGTTCAAGTCTTTCAACATGCCTCAAGTGCAATATTTCAGGCCAGGTTTCTAAAACATCAGAATCAAAGGCAAAGCCAAAGTGCTAACACTGAATATTGAGGGGAGGGGCGAGGGGCAAAAAAAAAAAATTGAGACAGGGAAGAAGGAAGTACAAGATGATCTGCTTCTGAACTGGCACAGCTTCTCAAGGAAATCCCGGTGCTTCTCCCTTCCACAAGACAGAATGAAAGCCCCACTAGGTAGAATCTATTCGAGAGGATGGGTGAACAGATTTTCTTCAGATCATGTCTTCCATCTCTTATTGGTCAAAGAGATAACCAATTTCTTTTGAGCTTTAACTTTCTCCTTTAGGCTTTAACTTCCTCAACAATTCCATCTTGGTCTCCAGGTCCCTCTGGACAGCCACGGAAGAAACTGGAGCCTCCAGGTACCCCAGCTCAGGCTGGAACGAAGCGCTAGCACTACTCTGGCTCACTAGTTGCAGTGGGTGGTATGGAGTGTGTGTGCACTCAGTTGCTCAGTTGTGTTCAACTCTGTGAGACTCCATGGACTGCGACCTACCTACCAGGCTCTTCTGTCCATGGGATTTCCCAGGCAAGAACACTGGAGCAGGTTGCCATTTCCTTCAGCAGGGGATCTTCCTGACTCAGGGATTGAACCTGCGTCCCCTTTGTGTCCTGCACTGGGAGGTGGGTTCTTTACCTGCTGAGCCACTAGGGAAGCCCATGCACTTCCAAGTGACATAGAGGTTGTGTCAGAACTCAGCCCTTACCTCCTGGGGAAGGTGTAAACAATTGGAGGTTTGATGGCTATAAAGCGATTTCAGAGTGTAGCACGAAATGCTGTGAGCAGTTTCCAGGGCCAGTCTGGACAGAAAAGAAAGCAAACCACTGAATTTGGGGTGGGGAGGCAAGCTGATGTGGGGCGACACACACTGAATCTAATAATCTTTACTCAGTGATACTCAGCTCTGCTCACAAAATCCAAAAAAATACCAATGTTAAGGACTTCCCTGGCATGCCAGTGGTTAAGAGTCTATGCTCCCCAATGCAGGGGACATTGGTTCAATTCCTGGTCTAGGAGCTAAGATCTCACACGCAAGTCAAGTGAAGTCACTCAGTCGTGTCCGACTCTTTGCGACCCCATGGACTGTAGCCTACCAGGCTCCTCTGTCCATGGGATTTTCCAGGCAAGAATACTGGAATGGGTTGCCATTTCCTTCTCCACATGCTACATGGCATGGCCTAAAAATAAATAAAATGACAGACAATAAAAAACACCATGGAAAAAATAAAGGGGCAGAAAATGCTAGCAGACAATTAAATAAACATTTTTTTAAAAAGTACCAATCTTAGATGTATAGAAGGTGGCCTCACTTCTTCCCCAGGTGGTTGTGGTGGTTTAGTTTCCAAGTCCTGTTCAACTCCTGCAACCGCATGGATTGTAGACTGCAAGGTTCCTCTGTCCATGGGATTTCGCAGGCAAGAATACTGGAGTGGGTTGCCATTTCCTTCTCCAAGGGATCTTCCTAACCCAGGGATCGAGCCATGTCTCCTGCATTGCAGGCAAATTCTTTATCATCTGAGCCATAAAGGAAGCCCCACTTACTTTCTCAGTTTTCATTCAGTCGCTAAGTTGTATCTGATTCTTTGTGACCCCATGGACTGCAGCATGCCAGACTTCCCTGTCCTTCAATATTTCCTGGAGTTTGCTCAAACTCATGTCCATTGAGTCAGTGATGCTATTTAATCATCTCATCCTCAGCCACTGACCCCTTCTCCTTTTGCCTTCAGTCTTTCCCAGAATCAGGGTTATTTCCAAAGAGTCGGCTCTTCACATCAGGTGGCCAAAGTATTGGAGCTTTAGCTTTAGCATCAGTCCTTCCAATGAATATTCAGGATGGATTTCCTTTAGGATTTACTTACATGTGGATTTTTTTTTTCAATAAATTCATGCTGCAGTACTACATGATCTGAGGTTGAATAAATCCACCTATATGAAGCCACAGATATCAGTGGCTCACTGTAAAGTTATACGTGGATTTTAGACTGCATGGGGTTAGCACCCCTCACCCCTATGTTGCTCAAAGGTCAGCTACATTAGTTCTTTATTACAGTTATAACAGACCATCACAATTAGTCACTTAACACAACATAAATGAACTGTCTTACAGTTTTGTAGATCAGAAGTCTGCTGTGGATCTCAGTGGGCTAAGATCAAGATGTTGGCAGGCAGAGTGCATTCCTCCCTGGAGATGCTAGTCAGGTGGTAGAAGAGGGGCTATTTCCTTGCCTTCTCCAGTTTCTAGAAGATGCCCACAGTCCTTCCTTCATGGCTTCCTTCCATCTTCATGGCTGCCTGCTCCATCTTCCAAGCAGTGTAAAACTGAGTCCTTACACTGCCATCTCTCTGGTTCTTTGTTTCAAGGCTCTCTTCTAAGGATCCTTAGCATTAACACTGAAACTTCCCAGAAAACCCAGGAAAATCTTTTGATCCTAAGGTCCTCTGGTTAGCAACTGTAATTCCATCTGCAATGTTAATTCCCATTTGCCATGTAACCTGACATACTCAGGGGTTTCAAGGATTAGTCTGTAAATGGTATCATCATTCTGCCTGCCATACTCATATCCAGAATAATGTACTTGATTGAACCACATGAAATTGTCATTTATGTAAGACAAAAATGGTCATTTTTTATATACATATTTTCTTGGCCATGCTCCATGGCCAAGAGGGGGACACCAGTTCCCCATCCAGGGATTGGACCCACACCCCCTGCATTGGAAGCATGGAATCTTAACCACTGGACCCCCAGAGAAGTCCCCAAATGGTTATGTATTGACAAATTCATCTGCTTCTATTATTAGTTCTGGTAAGAATGAATTAGTACTTCCTCTAAGATGGAAGAATTTCAGTGGCATTGTCACCATGTAGCTGGCTCTTCTATCTATTTTTTGGATAGCTGGCTTTTCTATCCAAAAAATAGTGGCAGATGAGAGCTAAGTGTTGAGTCACTGCTGCTGGTGAATTGTGCACTCCATAGTGCCAGTGCTCAGGTCCGGTCATGACTGTGCCACCTCCATCCTACAAGGATTCGCTGCTGTGTGCATTTAATATGATGATGCATGAGATCCAAAAACACTCAATTCATGAGAGGCAGCTCACATCCCATTCTCATTTGCTGTTCCATGATCAACTACTCAGGCTGCATGAGGGCTCTGAAACATGCAGGGAGCTATTCTTTAAAAAGAAAGAGTGGTAGTCCAGTGGTTAAGAATCTGCCTGCCAATGAAGGGGACACAGGTTTGATCCCTGGTCCAGGAAGATCCCACATGCAGTGGAACAACAAAGCTTGTGTGCAAAAACTACTGAGCCTGTGCTCCTAGAGCTTGTGCTCCCCAATGAGAAGCCCAGGCACTCCAAAGAAGAGTGGCCCCTGCTTTCACAACTAGAAAAAGCCCATGTGCGGCAATGAAGACCCAGTACAGCTGTAAATAAATAATACAATTTTTTAAAAGAGAGAGTGGCCTCATTTCAGAACCCTACAGGACTGCACTGCAACCCACCCCCTGGGAAATCCTCATTCATCATGATAGTTACCCCTAGTTGAAAACAGTGGGTCAGATGCTCTAAATGGTAGGGTGGCTTGACTGCAGCCTGCACCTTGGACATGCCATGCTGGCACCATGCCCAGATATAAACTGGCAGATTTCCAGAGTACCTCGATAAATAAGTCATATATTCTGCCTTCTAAATCCAAAAAGACCCATCAAGTCCTGGGCCTCTTAGTGATAAAAGATGCAAAGTACAAGGCACATCCTTCTTAGTGATAAGAGATACAAATCCCTTAATAGTTTTCCCAACGTGCTCCAAACCAGTAGGTCCCTAAACACTTCACTGATGTACCAAGCCCCTGGGGTTTACCTTTCTCCCTTTGTCACATAGCATGTTTTATGAAAGCATTTGGGCCACTTGCCTCCTCTTGCTCATCAGGTGTAGTTAACATGATGTCATCAACACAGATGAGTTACATGACAGCCTGAAGACCATCAAGATAATCCAGATCCCTGTGTTATGACAGAAAGGAGGGGATTTGTGCAAAACGATGAAGAGTATATATCGATGGAGGTCCAAAAGCATTCATCAAATCCAGAGCTGCATGCCACATACCAAGGCAATGCTGATCTATCACAGTCAAGAATCTACATGTGTAGTCTCTGCTACTGGGGCTCCAAGTTCCTGATGATCCTGTCATAATTTGTCAGGTTATTGCAAAAACTGGACAGGAGAATTGAGAAGGCAGGGATTAAGACATGATCCCCACTGTCCCTGTACTCTTCAACTCTTGAATAAAAGCACTAACTCTGCAATCCCTTCCAGGACATAATACTGCTTTTGATTATAGGGACTTACTTGACCCTTCCTATCATAATGGACCTTACTCCATGAATCAGAGAACCAATGAGAGGGTTCTGCCAGCAGCTAAGAATATAGTATCAATTAACCTTAGAGGGTGGGGAAATAGACACAGATAGGATCAATAGACCCACAGATCCCACTATGAAGCCAGCAATTCAGTTCTCACCTGCCTTCTATAAACCCCATGAAAACTAAGGGATTATAATACAATTTAATGTCAGATCAGGCTTTCCTGGTGGCTCAGCAGTAAAGAATCCACCTATCAATATAGGAGACTTGAGTTTTATCCCTGGGTCAGAAAGGTCCCCTGTAGAAGAAAGTAACAACACATGCCAGTATTCTTGCCTGGAAAATCCTGTGGACAGAGGAGCCTGGTGGGCTACAGTCCATGGGGTCACAAAAAGTTGGACACAACTGAGCAACTAAATAACAACAAATGTCAGATCACAAATCTAAGATCCTTGAAAACATTATGTATTACCTTTGCACTGTAAATGGGTATGTGATCTTTTCTGAAGGTTCAGAGAAGTATTTACCAGACAAACTCTTGGTAGTATTGTGGGGGTGGTCTTTCCTCAAAGGAATTCAGTCTGCCCTTCAATCATTGTGACCTATGTCTGTAAAATTGACTTAGATTTGGAAACTATACTCAGGCTTCAATTTTCCATTATAGCAACTAATTTCTACTTGCCAACCCCATTTTGTTTTTATTTCTTAATTACATAAATTGAGAATCCCTTAGTTAGCTGTTCCTATATCTTATTCTCAGGATTACCATGACCTATTGACCTTTACCACAGATTCCTACAGCTAAACAGACTTTGATTGTCACAACTGATTTGCTACTTTTACTTCTTATTCTGTAATTAAATCAATTTTATCTATGATAGTTAAGCACTGTTACCTGGCTCCTGATATTCTATAATCCCAGCATCCTTACTGATAACAGGGAGTCTAGTTTCATGGCATATTTTATTGCCAATCCCCAGCTTGCAGAAAACATCTACCAGTAAGTTTCTCCAAGATTTTGGTGTCCTCTCTAATGACTTCCATATTACCTTAGTGAAAGGAATATCATCACTTTTACTCTTCTGCCCAGTCTCTCCCAGGGACCAAAGTCAAATGGTAGGTCTTACCTTATAGAACCATCTAACAATTCACCTCTCTGAGCCTTCCCTCAATTTCCTCAAAGTGCCAAGCAAATTCTGGCCTCTCCACTTCATTTACTACTGTCCATTATCATGTCCAAGTTTCTAGGAGTCATCCTGACAAACTCCCAGAACCAACCTCAGGCATTGACTCCTAAGTCATTGCTTTTGTTTTGTTTTGGTTTGTTTGCTTTTTTAAAGAAAAAAATTTATTTATTTGGCTGTGCAGGGTCTTACTTGCAGGACATAGGGTCTTTTGTTGCTCCTTGTAGTAGGTGGGCTTCCTTGCCCTGTGGCATGTAGGATCTTACTTCCCCAACCAGGGATTGAACCCACGTCCTCTGTATTGCAAGGCAGATTCTTAACCAATGGACCATGAGGGAAGTCCCCTGAGTCATTGTTAAGTGTCCACCATATCAGTGAATGTTTCTGTATTCAGATATCTATTACATTATCTCCAAGTCAGTGTGTCAAGATCCAGTTATCTGTATTATTCTAATCCCTGATATAGAATAGTAGCAATTTCTAGAATTTCTTTGTCTTGTCCTCTTTATCTTTCAGAAATTAGACTTTTACTTCCTCACCGAGGCTGTGTTGAGACTCTTTATGGGTATTTGGTCTAGCATTGGGATAGTAATCACACATCTTGAGAGGAGCAAGCATCATCTCAGGTGGCAGTTTCTCAGCTGAGGTCGTTGAATGGTCTTTGGACAAACAGAGTCTGTTCTCTAAAGAAGGAAGAAGGAGTTTCTTTAGCCACCCAGAAGCATGTAGAAGAACTATTGGCCTTAGTGTTCTCAAATTTATCTACTTAAATATCTCAGGGGTCCACTCTTTCCCTATCAGACGTCTAACTTTGACATAGGACCCTTAATAAGACTCTTCTTTTAGTCTTCTTTGCAGCACTAATTTATAAGAAGATCCTAGTCCTGAGTTCCAGAACAGTCTGTCATGGGGCTATATGAGGTGACAAACGCCTTTAAAGCTGCTTGAAGCTTTAAAATCAGTGGGTTTTAACTTGGCAAGGAGGTGCCCCAAGCCTATCAAAGGTAACTGTCCTACACTGCAGTCCTTATAATTATCAATGCTCAAGTGTAACAGCCACTTCCTTTCCCAATACCTCGCCTTGCAGATGCATCCTTTTTCCAATTAACCACAGGAGTGTCCATCACTGTGATGCTGCTGGATGCTAAGAGTCCTTTTACCTTCAGACCAGTGGGCAATTAGACTTCAAAATTCCAATCTGAGATTCTGCTTTCTGGTATTACTCCTCACAGAGTTGTCTCAGCCTCTCCCAGAGATTAAGAAAAACTGTGCATGCTGGTGTTTCATTTTGGTGTGGGGAGGATAAGGCAGAATAGCCCTAAGAAAGTAAAGCAAGAGATGAAGCAAAGCAAAGCAAATATAAGATGAGTTGGTTACAATATGTATCGCCACCAAAAACAAGCCACAAAAAATCTGCATCTGGATTTCCCTGGTGGCCCAGTTGTTCAGAAGCTGCCTGCCAATGCAGGGGACATGAGTTTGGTCCCTGCTCTGGGAGGATCCCGTTTGCCTTGTGGCGACTAAGCCCCATGCAGAGCCTGTGCTTTAGAGCTGGGGCTCTGCAACAAGAAAAGCCACCACAATGAGAAGTCCTTGCACCAGAACTAGAGAGTAGCCCCTACTGACCGCAACTAGAGAAGTCTCACATGCAGCAACAAGGTCCAGCACGGTCAAAAATAATAATAAACAATTATAACAAAAAAAACCTTTTAGGACACCCAGACAGAAATGATCATTTCCTCTTCCATGTTTCCCAGTAACTTAACCTGAATCTTAAGACTCATATAAGTGACATCTATTCAGAAAATGCAGCTGTGATGTATATAAAGGACACATTTCTGGAGGTTTGCTGGCAATCCTGGAAATTCCTTGGCATGTAGAGGCATCACCTCGCTCTCTGCTGTCTCCCCCATGGAATTCTCCCTTGTGTGTGCCTGTCTTCAAATTTTCCTTTTACAAAGAACCAATGATGCCAGGTTAAGAGCCCATCCTTAACCTTGACTGCTAAGTATGATGTCATCTTAACTAACTACTTCTGAAATAATCCTATTTCCAAAGAGGGTCACATTCTGAGGTATTGTAAGTGAAGACTGCAGCATATGAATTTGAGGGGACACAATTCAACCTGTAACAAAATCCCAGGAAAGTTTCATACATATTCGGGGCTTCATTCTTTTTATTAGAAAAATAAGAATAAGTTTAATAATGCCGTTTGCAACAACATGGGTGGGCCCAGAGATCGTCATATTGAGTAAGCTAAGTCAGACAGAGAAAGAGAAATATCATATGATATCCCTTATATGCAGAATCTAATAAAAAGATACAAATGAACTTATTTACAAAACAAAAACAGACTCTCAGAGAATGAATTTATGGTTGGGGCAGGGGGCAGAAAGGATAGTTAGGGAGTTTGAGATGGACATGTACACACTGCTATATTTAAAATGGATAACCAACAAGGTCTTACTGTATAGCACAGAGAACTCTGTTCAATGTTATATGGTGGCCTGGATGGAAGCTGAGTTTAGGGGAGAATGGATATTTATATATGTATGGCTGTCCACTTGAAACTCACAACAATGTTAATTGGCTATACTCCAAAATAGAATAAAAAGTTTTAAAAATAAGAAAAGAAAAATAAGAATAACAGTACAGAAATGAGTACTAAAATGGTACTAAATTAAATGAAGATCAACTGCAATATTTGAGAGCTGCTAGATGGAATAGCAGAGAAAGAAGGGATCAAAACAAAAGGAATTTTGTCTACTTATTAGAAAACAGCTTCTGCATCCAAACAGCTTTCCATTTTAGAGTAAGATAGCCAGCAAAACAATAGAGCAAGGAGATACATGAAGTGTGTGTGTGTGCTCAATCGCTCAGTCATGTCCGACTCTTTGTGACCCCATGGACTGTAGCCCTCCGGGCTTCTCTGTCCATGGGATTTCCCATGCAAGAATTCTGGGTGTGGTGCCATTTCCTACTTGAAGAGATCTTCCTGACCTAGGGATTGAATCCATGTCTCTTGCATCTCCTGCACTGGCAGGTGGATTCTTTACCACTGGCACTGCCTGGGAAGCCCCTGAGATATGTGAAGAGTACAGAGTAATACATTCTTTAATTATAAGGAGTTTTTCTTTAAATAGTGAGGGGAGAAAAATAAGATCATCTATACCAATCTTTTACAAAGCAGAAAGAGGGACACAGATGTAGAGAACAAACACACGAACACCACGGGGGATGGGGAGCAGGATGAATTGGGAGATTGGAATTGACATATACACACCACTATGTTTAAAACAGATAACATTCTACATTTTCCATGCTTTTTTTTCATTATACAAGCACCGAATCCAAATTTCCTACCAGTACCCACAGATAATCTTCTGGACTCCTAAATAATTTCTTTTTTTTAGAAAAAGATAATATTTCTTTGTAACATTTTTATTATGCAAGTAGGGGACAAAAACCTTGAGTCAAATTCGTTCTCAGAAATCATTGGCATTGAAAATACTTTGTATTCATTCATCGAAACTGTTGGAAAAATTGTACATTGGAATCCCCAACAAAGGCATTTTGCATTATTCACAATGTTTAAATGAGGCTGTCAATCTCATCACACAGTAAATAAGGAGGTTATAATGGTTTTTGCATAGTCGCAGCTACTAATGCTTTTAGCAGAGAATTTCTGATCTTGATTTAAATATTTAGAAGACCCTCAGACGGGTGTGCATGAGCGCACCCACACACACACACACACACACACACACACACAAACACACGCACACACGCGAAAATAAGAGAGAGATTCTTCCAACAGTCCTCCAGAGGATCACAACTCAACAACTCTCCACACTTCATTTCTACCTTGCGTTTTCAAGTCTCTCACTATCAACTGCATGAACCACTCAATTTTGTTCTTTGTAATCATTATTTATGGCCTTACTTTATGCTAGTTGATGTAAGAGGAGTGAGAGGAAAGACGTGAAATTGAATACAATAAGAATTTCTTGAATCTCTTGCAAGCAAAGAGATTGAAAACATACATGTACATCAATGCAGCTTCCCAGGTGCTGCTAGTGCTAAGTAACCTGACTGCCAGTTCAGGAGACATAAGGGATGCAGGTTTGATCCCTGGGTCAGGAAAATCTCCTGAAGGAGGAAGTGGCAACAGAATTTCCCACTTGGTATTCTTGCCTGTGAAAATTCCATAGACAGACGAGCCTGGCGGGCTAAAGTCCACAGGGTTGCACAGAGTCGGACATGACTGAAGAGCCTTAGCACACACACACATAAATAATTCTAAGACAGAAGACACCATAGACATAAATGTCGATGTGTATTCAGATGAGAGAAAAAAGAAAATCCTACTGTAGATAAGAGTAAGTAGGAGTAAGTAAGTAAGGAGGAGGACCAGGCAGAGTCACAGAGGAGCAGTATTTGAAAAGGGCTTTTAGCAATGAGCAATGTTTTTAGAAAAGATACTAAAACAACAAAGGAGTCAAGCTTGATTGAGTTGAGTGTATTTGTGGAGTAGGGACAGTTATGTGGCTGAAATATGTTAAAATGCTGTTTTTAGAAGTCAAAATTGTATGTGGGGGCCAAACTGTAGAAAATTCTGAAAGCCAGAATGAGGGGTCTATTTTCTCAAACATTGGGAGATCTTTCAGAGGAAAGCAGAAATGTGTGCTATTTTATAGAAGATTCCCTTGATAATTGGAGCTCAAGTTGAAAATAGGGAGAAGAGCTACAAAGCTCTCACAATGGTGGGTACCAGCTAAGTCCTCAAAGCTCTGCCAGACTTCATGCCATTCAACAAATATCTCCTTTTTCCTGCATCTTTTTTCTATCTCCTGTACATTCTTATTTAGTCAATATCCTCAACAAATCCTTTGGCCCCACCTTCTGTCCCTGTCCAGCCATAAGGACTCTTGCCTCTCCATCTGATTAGGCAAAGCCCAGCTCAGCAGGAAGATAGGGTCCATCTGTCTAAACTTGCAGTTACCGCTACAACGATGCTTATTCCATTCTACTATCGTATATGTTTGCATGTCTCTCTCTTTCCCATTTGACCATGCTCTTCTGAAGGGCAATGGTAATGATTTATGCATGTGCCTAGGGCCTAGCCAGGCAGGTGGCACACACCAGCTGCCCCATAAATATAATTCCATAAATAAAATTTCTACCATTTCAACTTAGAGGGAAAGTGGTTGCTATATTAAAAATTTTCATGACCTACAACTTCACATTCTCGATAGCATGCCAAGAGTTTCCGAGCCTATAGCTTGGGTTTTCTGGGATATCCCCAAACCAAGATAGTTGATATAATTTTCTAAAATAATTTAATCCCTATGATATCATTTCAGAGAGCCATATTTAATGCATTTTTTTCAATTTTCCTTACGGTTTATCAAGTGCAATTTTGGTCACACATTGGTGCCCCAAATTCTGAAACATTTCAGAAATTTTAACTATCAATCAACTAAGTCAGTTTATTTTTCAGACCATATGTCCTACTTTGGTGTCAAAAACAAGTATTATATTTATTCTATATAAATAAGAACTTAGGTATCTAGTGCCATGTTTCTTTCAACATTCTTGAAATGTGAATGCAACCAGTTCTAGATCTTAAGACCAGTCTAAGCCTTGTTTGCAAATCTCAACAAATTTGACTCCAAAACTTTGATGAGAGATAATTTTACTGAAAGTTTGCTTGAAAAACAAGATTTGTTACTTTACATATTACAGAGCAGGAGTTTCTGAAAAACTTCTTTGGGGGGTTCAAGATCCACCACTTAAAGCCACTTCTCTCTTTTCTACCCTACCCTCAACCCTCTCATACAAGATTCAGTCATTGTGGGTTTTCTCACTCCATTCTCAGGCCATTTTTCTCAACCTCCTACCCTGTGTTTAGAAACTTTTCCTACAGTTTTCCCTCTTATTTGTTCCCTATTTTTATATCATTTTATATAACTCATAAAACAGTACTTGTAAAAAAACTTCACACAAAATTGCTAGAGAGCATACCACTTCCAAAAACGTCCTGGGTTTTTGTTACATTCAGTTTTCTAAGGATGCACTCGGAGAAGGCAATGGCACCCCACTCCAGTACTCTTGCTTGGAAAATCCCATGGATGGAGGAGCCTGGTAGGCTATAGTCCACAGGGTCACAAAGAGTTGGACACGACTGAGCAACTGACCATTCAATATCACAGTAATCCAAGTCCATGCCCCAAGCAGTAATGCTGAAGAAGCTGAAGTTGAATGGTTCTATGAAGATCTACAAGACCTTTTAGAATTAACACCCCAAAAAGATGTCTTTTTCATTATAGGGGACTGGAATGCAAAAGTAGGAAGTCAAGAAACACCTGGTGTAACAGGCAAATTTGGCCTTGGAATACAGAATGAAGCAGGGCAAAGTCTAATAAAATTTTGCTAAGAGAACGCACAGGTCATAGCAAACACTCTCTTCCAACAATGCAAGGGAAGACTACACATGGACATCACCAGATGGTCAACACCGAAATCAAATTGATTATATTTTCTGCAGCCAAAGATGGAGAAGCTCTATACAGTCAGCAAAAACAAGACTGGAAGCTGACTGTGGCTCAGATCATGAACTCCTTATTGCCAAATTCAGACTTAAATTGATGAAAGTAGGGAAAACCACCAGACCATTCATATGACCTAAATTAAATCCCTTATGATTATACAGTGGAAGTGAGAAATAGATTTAAGGGACTAGATCTGATAGACAGAGTGTCTGATGAAATATGGACAGAAGTTTGACATTGTACAGGAGACAGGGATCAAGACCATCCCCATGTAAAGGAAATGCAAAAAGGCAAAATGGCTGTCTGGGGAGGCCTTACAAATAGCTGTGAAAAGAAGAGAAGTGAAAGGCAAAGGAGAAAAGGAAAGATATAAGCATCTGAATGCAGAGTTCCAAAGAATAGCAAGGAGAGATAAGAAAGCCTTCTCAGTGATCAATGCAAAGAAATAGAGGAAAACAACAGAATGGGAAAGACTAGAGATATCTTGAAGAAAATTAGAGATACCAAGGAAACATTTCATGCAAAGATGGACTCGATAAAGGACAGAAATGGTATGGACCTAACAGAAGCAGAAGATATTAAGAAGAGGTGGCAAGAATACGCAGAAGAACTGTACAAAAAAGATCTTCACGACCCAGATAATCACGATGGTGTGATCACTCACCTAGAGCCAGACATCCTGGAATGTGAAGTCAAGTGGGCCTGAGAAAGCATCACTACAAACAAAACTAGTGGAAGTGATGGAATTCCAGTTGAGCTATTTCAAATCCTGGAAGATGATGCTGTGAAAGTGCTGCACTCAATATGCCAGCAAACGTGGAAAACTGAGCAGTGGCCACAGGACTGGAAAAGGTCAGTTTTCATTCCAATCCCAAAGAAAGGCAATGCCAAAGAATGCTCAAACTACCACACAATTGCACTCATCTCACATGCTAGTAAAGTAATGCTCAAAATTCTCCAAGCCAGGCTTTAGCAATACATGAACCATGAACTTCCAGATGTTCAAGCTGGTTTTAGAGAAGGCAGAGAAACCAGAGAGCAAATTACCAACACCCGCTGGATCATGGAAAAACGAAGAGAGTTCCAGAAAAACATCTATTTCTGCTTTATTGACTATGCCAAAGCCTTTGACTGTGTGGATCAAAATAAACTGTGGAAAATTCTGAAAGAGATGGGAATACCAGACCACCTGACCTGCCTCTTGAGAAACATATATGCAGGTCAGGAAGCAACAGTTAGAACTGGACATGGACAATAGATTGGTTCCAAATAGGAAAAGGAGCACGTCAAGGCTGTATATTGTCATCCTGGTTATTTAACTTTTATGCAGAGTACATCATGAGAAACACTGGACTGGATAAGCACAAGCTGGAATCAAGATTGCCCGGAGAAATATCAATAACCTCAGATATGCAGATGATACCACCCTTATGGCAGAAAGTGAAGAGGAACTAAAAAGCCTCTTGATGAAAGTGAAAGTGGAGAGTGAAAAAGTTGGCTTAAAGCTCAACATTCAGAAAACAAAGATCATGGCATCTGGTCCCATCACTTCATGGGAAATAGATAGGGAAACAGTGTCAGACTTTGTTTTTCTGAGCTCCAAAATCATTGCAGATGATGACTGCAGCCATGAAATTAAAAGACACTTACTCCTTGGAAGGAAAGTTATGACCAACCTAGATAGCATATTGAAAAGCAGAGACATTACTTTGCCAACAAAGGTCTGTCTAGTCAAGGCTATGGTTTTTCCTGTGGTCATGTATGCATGTGAGAGTTGGACTGTAAAGAAAGCTGAGCGCTGAAGAATTGATGATTTTGAACTGTGGTGTTGGAGAAGACTCTTGAGAGTCCCTTGGACTGCAAGGAGATCCAACCAGTCCATTCTAAATGAGATTAGTCATGGGTATTCTTTGGAAGGACTGATGCTAAAGCTGAAATTCCAATACTTTGGCCACCTCATGTGAAGAGTTGACTCATTGGAAAAGACTCTGATGCTGGGAGGGATTGGGGGCAGGAGGAGAAGGGGACGACAGAGGATGAGATGGCTGGATGGCATCACTGACTCGATGGACGTGAGTCTCAGTGGACTCCAGGAGTTGGTGATGGACAGAGAGGCCCGGCGTGCTAAGATTCATGGGGTCGCAAATAGTCAGACACGACTGAGCAACTGAACTGAACTGAATGAGCAACTATCACACACACACACACAGATCCCATTTGTGGTTTGATGATTGTTGCTGATTGGATGTCCCCTGTCCCCCAAACTTAAAAAGCAAGGCTGGTTTGGAGCCAGCACTGAAGAGGGAGGGGCACACTAATACCCATGACACTGGACATGATGTTATTCCCTGTCAAATGTGTGTTGTCATGTTAAGTTCAGTTCAGTCGCCCAGTCATGTCTGACTCTTTGCGACTCCATGAACCACAGCACGCCAGGCCTCCCTGTCCATCACCAACTCCTGGAGTCCACCCAAACCCATGTCCATTGAGTCGGTGATGCCATCCAACCATCTCATCCTCTGTCGTTCCCTTCTCCTCCTGCCCTCAATCTTTCCCAGCACCAGGGTCTTTTCAAATGAGTCAGCTCTTCACATCAGGTGGCCACAATATTGTAGTTTCAGCTTCAACATCAATCCTTCCAATGAACACTCAGGACTGATCTCCTTTAGGATGGACTGGTTGGATCTCCTTGCAGTCCAAGGGACTCTCAAGAGTCTTCTCCAACACCACAGGTCAAAAGCATCAATTCTTCGGCGCTCAGCTTTCTTTATAGTCCAACTCTCACATCCATACATGACCACTGGAAAAAATATAGCCTTGACTAGATGGACCTTTCTTGGCAAACTAATATCTCTGCTTTTTAATATGCTGTCTAGGTTGGTCATCAGTTCAGTTCAGTCTGTCAGTCATGTCCGACTCTTTGCAACCCCATGAATCACAGAACGCCAGGCCTCCCCGTCCATCACCAACTCCTGGAGTTCACCCAGACTCACGTCCATCGAGTCAGTGATGCCATCCAGCCATCTCATCCTCTGTCGTCCCCTTCTCCTCCTGCCCCCAATCCCTCCCAGCATCAGAGTCTTTTCCAGTGAGTCAACTCTTCGCATGAGGTGGCCAGTGTACTGGAGTTTCAGCTTTAGCATTATTCCTTCCAAAGAAATCCCAGGGCTGATCTCCTTCAGAATGGACTGGTTGGATTTCCTTGCAGTCCAAGGGACTCTCAAGAGTCTTCTCCAACACCACAGTTCAAAATCATCAATTCTTCGGTGCTCAGCCTTCTTCACGGTCCAACTCTCACATGCATACATGACCACAGGAAAAACCATAGCCTTGACTAGATGAACCTTTGTTGGCAAAGTAATGTCTCTGCTTTTCAATATGCTCTCTAGGTTGGTCATAACTTTCCTTCCAAGAAGTAAGTGTCTTTTAATTTCATGGCTGCAGTCATCATCTGCAATGATTTTGGAGCTCAGAAAAACAAAGTCTGACACTGTTTCCCTATCTATTTCCCATGAAGTGATGGGACCAGATGCCATGATCTTTGTTTTCTGAATGTTGAGCTTTAAGCCAACTTTTTCACTCTCCACTTTCACTTTCATCAAGAGGCTTTTTAGTTCCTCTTCACTTTCTGCCATAAGGGTGGTATCATCTGCATATCTGAGGTTATTGATATTTCTCCGGGCAATCTTGATTCCAGCTTAGTCACAGCCAAAATGAACTGAAGTAGTTCACTATCTTCAAACCCTCTTTTAAAACTAACAGGAAAATGAAGGATAGTACCACCTATTGTAATGTGCTATTTTACTCAATATCAGAATATATCTGTGTTGTTTCTAGGTATGATGGGGAAAAAATTCCAAAAGAAAAAAAACAAGTAAAAATCCAAGAATTTAGATGGGAAGGGAGAAGGGGTTTTGACAACAAATTTTATGGAAAATATTAAATTTTGAAAAAAAAATTTAGTATTTTGTAATTCTAATGCTTCATTTAAAAAAAAAAAAAAAAAGCCACCTCTTGAGCCCATCTGTATGGCTGGAGTGCTGAGGACACCACACAGACAAATGCAGGACCTGCAGGTGTTCCCAGTGAGTCAGTCTAGAGAGACAAGAAACAGCTCACAAAGTGCGTCCACCTCTCTTCACTGGTTGTTGTTATTGTTGTTCAGTCACTCAGTTGCATCCAACTCTTTGGGACCCCACAGACTTCAGTAAGCCAGGCTTCCCTGTCCCTAACCATCTCCTGGAGTTTGCCCAAAGAGAAGCTAAAATTTGGGAGAAGGACCTCCACACAAGAAAGGTATTAAGGAGACCATCAAAACATGGTTTCCAAAAACTGAACATGCTCTAGATTATAAAGCGATGTATTTCATTCCTAGAACCTTTTGATGTCTCTATTGTGGGCATTGGAGAAGGAAATGGCAACCTACTCCAGTGTTCTTGCCTGGAGAATCCCAGGGATGCGGGAGTCTGGTGGCTGCCGTCTATGGGGTCACACAGAGTTGGACACGACTGAAGTGACTTAGCAGCAGCAGCAGTGGTGTTTAGTTACTAACTTATTTCCAACTCTTGTGACCTCATGGACTGTAGCCTGCCAGGCTTGTCTGTCCATGGAATTCTCCGGGCAAGAATACTGGAGGGGTTGCCACTTCCTTCTCCAGGGGATTTTCCTGACCCAGGGATTGATCCCAAGTCTCCTCCATTGCAGGTGGATTCTTTACTGACTGAGCCACCAGGAAAGCTTGTTGTGGGTAGACAGGATGCTTTTGTAAAAATAGTTAAATGATTGTGCTTCTGAAGTTGCAGGGTCACATTCCACCCTCTAGAAAGCAGAGCAATTTTCACAAGGCTTGGAATCCTCTTGGATACCTCCTAGAGATCAGAACAAATTCCACGGCACATTTCTGTCCCTCTTCTTAAGTAAAGTAACTCAGCCACTCTCAGCTTACCCAATATTCATTTCCAAAACCAGCTGAGCAAAAAAAAATACTTCCTCCTGGTGTGGATGGGAGTAAATATGAGAATTTCAGAGACATTATTTAATATTTCCCTTATGATCTGTCTCCTAGAAGAACATTTAATGCATCTTTTATTTTTATTAACTTTTATTGGTATATAGTTACTTTACAATGTTGCATTATAAAGTGAAGTAGCTATTTATATGGCAACCCACTCCAGTATTCTTTCCTGGAAAATTCTATGGACAGAGGAGCCTGGCGAGCTACAGTCCATGGGGTTGCAAAGAGATGGACACGACTGAAGCAGCTTAGCATACACACATACATATATTCCCTCTTTTTTGGATTTCCTTCCCATTTAGGTCACCATAGAGCACTAAGTAGAGTTCCCTTATACAGTAAATTCTCTGTTAGTTACCTATTTTTATACATAGTATCAACAGCATGTTTGTATGGAAATCCCAATCTCTCAATTCATCCTGCCCACCTCTCCTTCCCCCTTGGCATCCCAACATTTGTTCTGTGTCTCTATTTCTAATGCATCTTTTAAATTTTCCTTAAAGCTGGCCAGACACAATACTGGGCACATATAGGTAATCAATAAATATGTGTTTATTGATTTCTTAAGTGCACATTTCAAAAATTTTAATTATAGTCCTCTCAGAAGCATTGTACAGCATTGATCTCACAGTCATTGGACACCTACTGTGTGAGGCACTGTATGGATGTCCAGGGAACTGAGGATGGAGTATGCCAGAATCTCAGAAGAAGTTCCCACCGCATCAGCCTGTTTGTCCCACTAATCAAATAAAACTCAGAAACTGACCTGAAGAGGTGATCTAAAAGTCTCTTTAAACTGATCATTTTCAGGCTCGTTACACAATTTCTCATTAGAGTTTTCAGCTCTTTAGATTAAAAAGTCATAGACCCAGAACAAGCTAAGCACATAAGCAATATTTGGACCACTGTAGGAAGGCTCCTGCCTCTGTCAGCTCACTGACTGAACCAGACAGCCTAATGCCCATTCCCATCCCATTGCTCTGGAAGGCATTCACTGTGCATTAGGGCATCCTGGTGGTAACCAACACTGTCCATTAAACCTAGATCATGTTCACTAGCAAGGAAATCATTTTTAATGGAAAGAATTCCATTTTAACGTTCTATAACGGGCCATTTAGTAGTATACAAGAGGGTCAGAAGGGCTAATTAGGGACTATTTGAGCAAGTATAAGTAATTTGGTTTTCCCAGGTTGTCAGTTGGGAACTCCAAATCCCTGAGCAGAATACTTACATGCAGATATAGTATCTGATTTTATATACCTGTGGGATTATGTCAGTACCCCATAGCTCAGTTGAAATGTCAGGTTGTGAAATTTTGCTTCAGTAAAACAAGTTTAAGTCACATCCGTCCTTTCGATTTTTATAGGATCTGAGTGGCTAAAAGCCTGCTTCGTTTTTTCTTTTGTTTTTTTTTTTTAAATTAGCTCCATGAAATCCTTTTTTTTTTTTTTTTCACTCTATGTACTTCAGTATAAACACTGAAAAGCTGAATCTCTTCTTTTCTACACAAGCCAGCATTCAGGACAGTAATTATCCGAATTGTTTAATTCTTGCTCCCTTCCTGTTTGCATGTAACACACTTTACCGAAATTTCCTCAACGTGAGACCTTTCTAATAGTTTCTTTTTTTTCAGCAGTTGTGAAGGAAGCTGTCTGAGGAGAGGGAGTAATTTTGGAATTTGATAGCAAGGCCCCTGAGGATATGAAAACTCTCTCAAAATGCATTGTACTACCGCCTGAGGCAAGGAAGGTATACTAGTTCTGAACATCTGGCTCGAAACTATTATTTACATAATGAACTCATTCTTTCCCACCCTCAATATTTACCTCTGGATCCTCTGCTGTCTCCCTCAGGGAATGCTCCAGAAAGCAGTGGAGCCATCCTAAGCCAGCCTGGGCCAGCTGGTAGCGAGCCTGGCCTCCACATCCACCCCCCACCCCACCACATACATCCACCCCCTCACCCCCCCACATCCACCCCCCCCAACCCCACCCCCCCAACCGCCGCTTCATTCTTCAAGTTCAGGTACAAGGTTTGTTCTCATGCTTACCCTTTATGACTTTCACTTTCATTGTTTCCATCTAAGGTATTTTTTTCTGAATGTATGCATTTTTCCTTTGAGCCACAACAAAAACTCTTTCGCTTCTTTTTTAAACAATTCTTCACCGAGGACCTCTTTTCCTTCCTTGTTTAATTTTGAACCAGAAGGGCAACTCTAGATAGAAAACAAGAAAGCTTAAAAGTTAAGCTTATGGGAAACTCACATAAAAGAATTGTTTAAGTCAACTGAAAAACAAATAAAGAACTAAAGCCAAAATTCTCTCCTAGATTAATTGACAAAAACAAGAGAATGCACAAACACAATGGAAAAACATGAAATTTTTCTGTTAAGATCTATCAACCAAAAAAATAGGACTCCCCAAGACAATCTTGGATAAAAAGAGCAAGGAGGAGTGGGAGATTTGTCCAACATTTTTATTAAAGTTCTAATATGACGATGTGGCATATGAATTGAACTAGGTAAGCAGAATAATGAAAAAGAGCAAAGAGCCCTAAAATAGTCCCACACAAATAATACTGAGCAGAAATTTGAGGTCAGTAACCTGAGTAATAATTATTCAATGGGTCTAGAAAAATTGGTTATCTACAAGGAAATTGAATATTTTCTTTTTAACCTAGATCATATCCAGAAATCAGTTGCTAGTTGTAGAATTTTTAAATATGAAAAGTGAAAACTATAGATATTATGGAATAATGTATATAATATCTTTACAGTCTGAGAGCAGAGAATTTCTTAAACTAGAATAAAACTGGCATACCATACAGTTAAAGATAGGTACATCACTACATTGAAACTAAAAACTTCCATTCATTGAAAGACCACAAAGTGGGAGACTTTTGCTATATTCTTAACAAAGGATTTGTATGTAGAATCAGTAAGAAAAAGATAACACAAAAGAGAAATAAGTAAAAATGTAAATGGGCATTTTTTGCCAAGGCAACACAAATAGCCCTAAGCATATGAGAAGATGCCTGTTCTTACTGGTAATCAAGAAAATACAAATTAAAGTCACAGTGAGAAATGAGTAATTAATATTGTAAAAATTAGAACAATGATATTAAAATTTTTTAATTAAAATTCAATCAAAACAAGGTGAAACTCTAACATATTGTAGGTTTAACTTGTTACAGCCATTTGGAAAGAAGTTTATCCAGATTGTACTAAGGAAAATAGAACATACAGATATCCTCTGATTCAGCAATTTAATTCCTATGCTGTGGACTGAATGTTTTTGTCCCCCCACCCCTCAAAAATGTATGAAATGTATGATGAAAGCCCAACCCCTAAGATTAGGAGTTGGGGGTCTTTGAGAGGTGATTCGGTCATGAGGGTGGAGCACTCAGGGATTCAGTTCAATTCAATTCAGTCACTCAGTCATGTCTGACTCTTTGTGACCCCATGGACTGTAGCACACCACACTTCCCTGTCCATCACCAACTTCCAAAGCTTGCTCAAACTCATGTCCATCAAGTCCGTGATGCCATCTAACCTTCTCATCCTCTGTTGCCCCCTTCTCCTCCTGCCTTCAATGCTTCCCAGAACCAGGGTCTTTTCAAATGAGTCAGTATTTTGCATCAGGTGGCCAAAGTATTGGAGTTTCAGCTTCAGCATCAGTCCTTCCAATGAATATTCAGAACTGATTTCCTTTAGGATGGACTGGTTGGATCTCCTTGCAGTCCAAGGGACTCTCGAGAGTCTTCTCCAACACCATAGTTCAAAAGCATCAGCTCTTAGGCACTCAGCTTTCTTTACAGTCCAACTCTCACATCCATACATGACTATTGGAAAAACCATAGCTTTGAGTAGATGGACCTTCATTGGC
The DNA here is from genome assembly GCF_032452875.1 of Bos javanicus. Classification (NCBI taxonomy): domain Eukaryota; kingdom Metazoa; phylum Chordata; class Mammalia; order Artiodactyla; family Bovidae; genus Bos; species Bos javanicus. The sequence goes on from NC_083872.1 coordinate 94,080,285, forward strand.
AAAGTAACGTCTCTGCTTTTTAATATGCTGTCTAGGTTTGTCATAGCTTTTCTTCCAAGGAGCAAGTGTCTTTTAATTTCATGGCTGCAGTCACCATCTACAGTGATTTTGGAGTCCCCCAAAATAAAATCTCTCATTGTTTCCATTGTTTCCCCATCTATTTGCCATAAGTGATAGGACTAGATGCTATGATCTTAGTTATCTGAATGTTGAGTTTTAAGCCAGTTTTTTCACTCTCTTCTTTCACTTTCATCAAGAGGGTCTTTAGTTATTCTTCACTTTCTGCCATAAGGGTGGTGTCATCTGTGCATCTGAGGTTATTGATATTTCTCCCAGCAATCTTGATTCTGGCCTGTGCTTCATCCAGCCTGGCATTTTGCATCATGTACTCTGCATATAAGTTAAATAAGCAAGGTACAATATACAGCCTTGGCATACTTCTTATCCTTATCCCATCTGCCATGTGAGAACATAGAGAAAACACGGCCATCTAGGAGTGGGTCTTCATATGCCACTTCATCAGTCATCTCTTGCTGCCTTGATCTTGGGCCTCAGAACAGTGAGAAATGAATGTTTATAAGCCAGTCAGTTTACTGTATTTTTGTTGTTGTTGTTATAGTGGCCAAATGGACTAAGACAGAAAATACCATAGAGAAACTCTAACCTGTAAGGTAAGGAAAATTGTATAATAATATTCTTTACTGCCCCCCAAAAGAAGTGATCTTAATGTCTATCGATAAGACCATGGATGAACCATTGGGTATTTACACAGTAAGACAAAGGAGTGAAAGTTATGAATTACTGTTATATACATCACACGAGACCACTGCCCCAAAGCCCATGATACCTACCCCCAGAGTACCATACATGTTCTCCAGTTTAGACCGGATTAGCAGTTATTGCACCATATTCCAGCATGCAGAAAAGGAGAAGGGAAAAAACAAGCAATCTCCTCTAAGGAAGTGACAAAATAACACACACCAATTCTAGTCACACTACCACGGCAAGAATTTAGTCACATGACTATACAACCGCTGCAAGAGTGGAAAACATAATCTCTAGCTAGACAACCATGTGCCCTTTTAAACTCAGGTGAAAATTCTATTCCGACGGCAAAGAGAGGGAGTAATGTAATATTGCAGATAGAGGTGTAGCGCCCCATATCAACATCTACCTAATTCCATTCTCTTCACTCTCTCCCTAGAGATAACCTCTGTTGTGAATTTACTGTTTATCATCCCCATTCCTATGTGTGTATCCACAGCAATTACTAATTTTTTAGTTTTTAACCCTTAGAGGCATGCTGCCATCCTGGATGTATGGTTTTGAATGTTTTCTCATACATCTGCATATTTCTGAGATTTTCCTTTGTTAATAAGTGTAGCTCTAGTTCACTCAGTTTACCTACTCTTCAGTGGTCATATGTGAATGTAATACAAGCTATTTATTTATTCTCCTGTTGGTGAAAATTAGGTGGCTTTCGATTTTTCTTTAAAGTGCAAACTCAAAGATTTCTTCAAAGTCCAAAGGTGTTAATGTTAATGGAGATACCCATGCCCTAAGCTATGTGCTGTGTCTGTATTATAAAAATTAAGAAGACAGAGAAGATTTAGATTTATCTCCTCTAAGCATGAATCTGCACTGATTGGTTTAAATTTCTGTTGTCTGTTTCAGTTACTTCCTAGTTTGAATTATGCTCTTGAATATAGTTGGTAAAGATAACACTAATGAATTAATGCTACTTGATTTTGCATACCTGGAGTAAGGTCTCTTTGATAGTAATGCAGATTTGTTTAAAAATAACCGGTGCTCAGTTGTAAAGAATCCACCTGCAATGCATGAGATGCAGAAGACATCAGTTTGATCCCTGGGTCAGAAAGACCCCCTGGAGGAAGAAATGGTAACCTGCCCCAGTATTCTTGTCTGGGAAATTCCATGGGTAGTAGAGCCTGGTGGGTTATAGTTCATGGGATTGCAAAGAGTCGGACACAACTAACAACTGAACATACACACAACCAAATCAACACTGCTCTGGCCCTTCTTTTAATGGGACCAGAGCCTAGCTTTGGATACAAATAAGTTAAACATCTGCCTTTCAGAACTATTTTTTTCAACTAGGTTTGATTTTGATCTCTCTCATAGAGTTGTTTTTAAAAGTTGGAAAATCTCTCAAAATATAATATACAACTTAAATGCTAAGATGACAAAGAATTTTTTAAAAAATCAGAGAGCAAAAAAAAGATTATTTTTACAGAATCATACCATAGCTTGAAAGACAATCAAGAAACACTTTTCAACACCAGACTTTTTACAGCTGATCTGCTCAAGACTGCAAGCCATGCAGCACCCAGTCTTCCTGCATGTTTCCTACAGGTTTAACCAGGACTAGCAAGAAATCCACCTGGTGGTGTGAGGCAGGCACCCTCCTGCTCAACCCTCATATCACATCTACATCCAAAGACTCTACGGCCTTTGTTATTGATACATAGGCACCAAAGGAGAATGTACAGTAATACAAGACAAATGATAAAGGTTTGGAACCTCAAAAGTTAGCCTGGAAGAAGATGGAAGCTTGGGAGACTGGATCTATTCAATGACATAAAGCTTCTTTCAGTTTTTGCTCAACACTCCTGCCCACCCCCAACATACACACAAATACACACATCACACTTTGCTTGCTCTAAGAAGTTCATTAATATTATTAATCAATTGATTGTAAACAAGAAGAAGAAAAAAAATTTCCAGAATATGAATAAATTTGGGGATTTACCTAGTGGTCCCAGTGGTTAAGAATCCACCTGCCAATGGAGGGGACACGGGTTTGACCCCTGGTCTGGAAATACCCCACCTACTGTGGAATAACTAAGCCCACATACCACAACTGCTGAGCCTGCTTGCCTAGAACCTGTGCTTCGCAGCAAAAGAAGATACCGCAGTGAGAAGCCCACACACCACAATTAGAGAGTAGTCCCCACCTGTCACAACCAGAGAAAGCCTATATAGAGCAATGAAGACCCAGCACAGCAATATACAATGGATTAAAGACAATCTCTTTAACAAGTGGTGCTGGGAAAACTGGTCAACCACTTGTAAAAGAATGAAACTAGAACACTTTCTAACACCATACACAAAAATAAACTCAAAATGGATTAAAGATCTAAACATAAGACCGGAAACTATAAAACTCCTAGAGGAGAACATAGGCAAAACACTCTCTGACATACATCACAGCAGGATCCTCTATGACCCACCTCCCAGAATACTGGAAATAAAAGCAAAAATAAACAAATGGGACCTAATTAACCTTAAAAGCTTCTGCACATCAAAGGAAACTATCAGCAAGGTGAAAAGACAGTCTTCAGAATGGGAGAAAATAATAGCAAATGAAGCAACTGACAAACAACTAATCTCAAAAATATAGAAGCAACTCCTACAGCTCAACTCCAGAAAAATAAATGACCCAATCAAAAAATGGGCCAAAGAACTAAATAGACATTTCTCCAAAGAAGACATACAGATGGCTAACAAACACATGAAAAGATGCTCAACATCACTCATTATCAGAGAAATGCAAATCAAAACCACTATGAGGTACCATTTCACACCAGTCAGAATGGCTGTGATCCAAAAGTCTACAAATAATAAATGCTGGAGAGGGTGTGGAGAAAAGGGAACCCTCTTACACTGTTGGTGGGAATGCAAACTAGTACAGCCACTATGGAGAACAGTGTGGAGATTCCTTAAAAAACTGGAAATAGAACTGCCTTATGATCCAGCAATCCCACTGCTGGGCATACACACTGAGGAAACCAGAAGGGAAAGAGACACGTGTACCCCAATGTTCATTGCAGCACTGTTTATAATAGCCAGGACATGGAAGCAACCTAGATGTCCATCAGCAGATGAATGGATAAGAAAGCTGTGGTACATATATACAATGGAGTATTACTCAGCCATTAAAAAGAATTCATTTGAATCCATTCTAATGAGGTGGATGAAACTGGAGCCTATTATACAGAATGAAGTAAGCCAGAAGGAAAAACACCAATACAGTATACTAACACATATATATGGAATTTAGAAAGATGATAACAATAACCCTGTGTACGAGACAGCAAAAGAGACACTGATGTATGGAACAGTCTTATGGACTCTGTGGGAGAGGGAGAGGGTGGGGAGATTTGGGAGAATGGCATTGAAACATGTAAAATATCATGTATGAAACGAGATGCCAGTCCAGGTTCAGTGCATGATACTGGATGCTTGGGGCTAGTGCACTGGGACGACCCAGAGGGATGGTATGGGGAGGGAGGAGGGAGGAGGGTTCAGGATGGGGAACACGTGTATACCTGTGATGGATTCATTTTGATATTTGGCAAAACTAATACAATTAAGTAAAGTTTAAAAATAAAATAAAATTTTAAAAAAATCACACCTCAAAAAAAAAAAAAAGAAAGAAAGAACTTCTTAGTATGATACATTTACTTAATATTGACACAAGTAGGCAAGACTGAGGTGTCCCAAATAATATTTGAGGATATAGAAAGATGCTTTAGAAAAAAAAAAGTTTAAAGTGTTTTATAGGTCAAGAAAGAGCTATTAAGGGATGTGACCTATCACTAAGTGGATAAAAACACTAGCAGTGGTAGTAGTATCTTGGACTAACATGGAATTTTTTATTCAATGTCTTTGTGGCACTTTATTAATAACTAAACATAAAGTACACCTTGATTTCCTATCTCCACGGAATGCACACTAAATTCATACCAGATATTTACCTACGTTTTCCAACACACCCTCATTGATTTATGTAGTAGAATATTCTTCTTATAAAAAGAGAAGGGGAATTTCACTGAGCATCTACCATATGCCAACATATTACATACTTTATTTCATTTCATCCCCACAGCAATTATATGAGTATCATATTCGTATTCTTCATTTATAAATGAGAAATCAGAGATTTAGAAAGGCAAACAACTTTTTAAACATTCTGCAGCTAGAAGGTAGAAGAATCAGCATTTGAATGGAAGTCCATCTGGCTTCAGATCCCAGCAAGCTTTCTTCCCTATTAAAATCCTTCCTAATGAATGCAGTATGTATTTGTGAAGAGGTAGAATGAGAGAAATTTCCCCTATGTCCACTCACTGTACGGGAGCAAAATTTGCCACCCCAAATTGCATAGCTCTGGCATCAGGAATAATTTTAATTTGATTAATTTTAAGACCCCAAACTGCAACGAGATCCAACCAGTCCATTCTAAAGAAGATCAGCCCTGGAATTTCTTTGGAAGGAATGATGCTGAGGCTGAAACTCTAGTACTTTGGCGAAGTATACCTCATGCGAAGGGTTGACTCATTGGAAAAGACTCTGATGCTGGGAGGGATTGGGGGCAGGAGGAGAAGGGGACGACAGAGGATGAGATGGCTGGATGGCATCACTGACTCGATGGACGTGAGTCTCAGTGAACTCCAGGAGTTGGTGATGGACAGAGAGGCCTGGCGTGCTGAGATTCATGGGGTCGCAAATAGTCAGACACGACTGAGCGACTGAACTGAACTGAAGACCCAAAAAACTCAAGAAGAACTGTTGACCTTCCCCCTAAGTGCCTAAAAGAATGCAGAGGACACGTTCCAGGAAGGGAGTATCTGCTTAGATCACTATAATATGAACTCAGTGTGGAGACAGGGAGGAACACAGCAAAGTCTGTTAAAATTCCTCTCTGTGTCCCACAGTCTCTGAGTGGCCCATGGAACATTTGTTTATCAAATGCTTACTTTTCCATATCCATGTCAATTGCCTTCCTCCCCTTTGAAATCCCACTACTCCCAACATCTTCTTTTGTCTTTAACTGAAGATAGTATTTAAGTTTACCCCAAAACTGAAGTTTGCGGGTAAAGAATCTGCTTGCTGTGCAGGAGACACGGGTTTGATCCCTGGGTCAGGAAGATCCCCTGGAAGAGGAAAATGGCAACCCATTCCAGCATTCTTTTCTGAAAAATCCCAGTGACAGAGAGGAACCTACAGGCTGCAGACCAAAGGGTCACAAAGAGTTGGATAGGACTGAGTGACTAAGCACTTCTGCCTCTTTGGTGAGTTACTCAGGTTTCTTGAGTCTTTCTCAGGTATTGTTGCTGTTTGTAGTTGTCTAGTCGCTAAGTCGTGTCCATTAGCAACCCTTTGGACTGCCAGGCTCCTCTATCCATGGGATTTTTCAAACAAGAATACTGGAGTGGGTTGCCATTTCCTTCTCCAGGAGATCTCCCCAACCCACAGATCAAACCTGCGTCTCCAGTTTGGCAAGAAGATTCTTTACCACTGAGCCACCTGGGAAGTTCCTCTTAGGTATAAATGTTATTAAACTTTTGACAGATTTTCTCCTATTAATCTGTTTTATGTCAATTTAATTCTTAGACCAATTAGAAGAACCGAGAAGGGTGGAGGAAATTTTCTTCCTCCTTCATACCATAATCTAATAAAAAGGATGCATTTAATGGAGAAACTGAAATCACGTCTCATAGCAAATCCTGTCAGTAGTAGAATGCTTTGGGAAAACTTGTTGGAATACCAGTCCCTAGGGTAGTTAGACAATGTGGCTTTGCCTCCTCCTACTAAGTCATTCACAGTCTCAGCTTTTCACTAAAATGCTACTGATTGCAAGTGACTTCCAAATCCAAACAAGCATTTTAGGTCTATTTAATAGATCAATACAGTAATTCGCTCCTGGGCCCCTGACATCATTTGTTTAGACCTGAAGTCTATGTAGTCAGATTGAGATGTATACATTAGCATGGGCAGGAAATTACACAAATAACTTGCACTGAAAGATGTTAAACCAATTTAGATTGTGTGAAGGAGGTAGTATTTAACTCATTTCCAAGTGACTGGGATTAAATGGGTCATTATAAAGGCAATGCCTTCAACTAGCATCACAGAAGAAAATAAACCTTTCGGCCAAAAGGATACACTCCATCAGGTATAGATGCTTCGGAATTCCACTGAGCAAAGGCTAGAAAGAAAGCAGTCAAGAAAACCTAATATAAGTGGAAGAGGTTTTTTTCCTTCTTTTTTTCCCCTTCTTTTTTTTTTTTTTTAATCACTTCTATTTGACAGTGAAAGAATCTCCCAAGGGAAATAGCAGAAAACCTGTTGCTTGATTCACTTAAGCTCAGTGGACAAAACACCAGAGGGGAGCAATTTTGCCTTAACTCCCCAGAGGATCAGAGTCTATGTGGAACTAATAATAATTTTCCATCTCTAATTTTGACAACACGAAAACCAGAGTTATGTGCTTATTTGATCCAGTGTTGGGTTGGATTCCAGCAGCAACATTTCATACCAACTGAAGTCTGTTAATTATAAGTGCTGGGACATCAGCCAAAAGACCATTACAATAGTCTGAAGGGAATAAAATAAAAAGTTTTAACATGGATCCTTCCATCAGGAACAGAGAATTGGCAGTGGAAGGAAAATTTCATTACAGTTGAGGTGTGACTCATTTGTCAGGTGTCGAAGGAAAAGAGGGTTCTCCATAAGAGAAACAAAAGAGATACCTTGAAAAAAGAGTTTAAAGAAAGTGCTTTGCTGACCAATAATAAATGACTTGAGTGTGAACATCAATTCAGTGCTGGTAACAGTGAAGCCATATAAGCATTCATTCATTCATTTATTCACTCTTTCAACAAGCAGTTGTTTCATCACCAAGTACTTTGCTGGATGCTGTCAATCTGAAAAGGAATAAGACTTCATCCATATCTGCAAGATGGAAGGACAAAATGGGGAAAAGAGATAAAAATAGATAATGGTAATGTGATATCTTGAAGCACAGTGCTGGAGCAGCACAGAGACAGGACATGTCACCTTCCATGGACTGAAACGTGGGTACAGCTTCTGAGAGGACAGGAAATTTGACATAAATCTTGAAATACGGATAAAACTTAGCCAACTGGAGAGGATAGTATTCATGAAAGAGGACACAGCATGGGCCAAAATAAATTAAGGCCAGAGTTGTGGTGGGAAATATTGATGGGTTTCCCAGGGGGTACTAGGGGTAAAGAACTTGCCTGCCTATGCAAGAGACTTGAGAGAGGGTTTGAGGGTTCGATCCCCAAATCGGGAAGATTCCCCTGGAGGAGGGCATGGCAACCCACTCCAATATTCTTGATTGGAGAATCCCATGGACAGAGGAGCCAGGTGGGCTACAGTCCCTGGGGCTGCAAAGTCAGACATGACTGAAGCAACTGAGCATACACACATGGGTAGTTTGATGTTGACGAAGCAGAAAGAGTTGCTGAAGAATGAAAAACAGAGGTCAGAGGATGGTGAGCACCGCGTCTTCCCAAGGAGTGAGTGCTTTATTCGGGAGAGTGACACAGTAAATAGAGGATTATGGCAGCTGGATAGAGAAGGAATTGTAGTATCACTAAAGTGGAGAGAGTCTTTTACAATAATTATGGCAAGGGATCAGGAGGGAACACCAAATAAGGGACACTGAGGGTAGAAAAGAGGAGACAAGCTGAAAAGTATCTGAAAATAAAACAAGTGCAGTCGTGTGATTGGATGTAAAGGCTAGGAAAGAGGAGACAACTCTCCAAAAACTCAGAAGCTTAAATGAGAAAGGAGAAGGAGGGATAATGGAAGGTAACAAGACTTAGCCCTCAGTCAGGGCATAGGCTGAAAGAAACCATTATAAAGACTTGTAGGGACTCATCTTGAGTACCTGAGTATTCTGTAAACAGTGCCATTTTCCTGGGCTAATATCCTCATTTCTACTTAAGATATTGGTTTAATGTCATTTAAACACATCCAGATCTATTATAGGCTTCCCTGGTAGCTCAGCTGGTAAAGAATCCACACCAGTATTCTTGGGCTTTCCTGGTGGCTCAAACGGTAAAGAATCTGCCTGCAGTGTGGGAGACTTAAGTTCGATCCCTGGGTTGGGAAGATCCCTTGGAGAAGGAAATGGCAACACACTCCAGGATTCTTGCCTGGAGAATCCCATGGACAGAGGATCCTGGTGGGTCACAATCCATGGGGGCACAAAGAGTAGGACATGACTGAGTGACTAAGCACAGCACCAGGTCTGTTATATTTGGCTTTTGGTTTGGGATTTTTTTCCCATCAGATACATATATCTATATACAACATGTAAAAGCACCCAAGCACGTTTTGGTAGACTGAATTTGAATCTGAATCTGCTTGTACCCTTGCCTTCTTTCAAAAAAAGATGCCAAGTTAGTTCTAGAATGTTCTTTCAGGCTCACCATTGCCTCCTCTTTATTTTCTATCAGTGTCTCTCTCTAACGGACTGAAGCATAGCTGAAAGTTACTATCCAATCTTATCATCCAGCAGCACAATTCTGATATGAATAAATATTTTCATTACTTAAATCTCAATTTCCCATTCAAATGACCAGGATATAAGGCATTACCTTTCCTGCCATTTGCAATCTCTGAGTCATGCAGCATTTACCTGTAAGTATGAGTGAGAAAGGAGAAGGAAATGGCAACCCACTCCAGTAGTCTTGCCTGGAAAATCCCAGGGACAGAACAGCCTGGTGGGCTGCCATCTATGGGGTCACACAGAGTCAGACACGACTGAAGTGAGTTAGCAGCAGCAGCAGCATCAGTGAGAAAAATGATAAAAATCAAAACACTAATTTGATAGTTGGGACATCAGCATGGCCTTTCTATTCTAATTTTTACTAATCTGCCTTGACATATAAATTTTTTTCATTCGTTTAATGAGTATTTATTGAGCACTGCTTTGAGACCTTTGGATGTTTCTGTGGGGATGGGGGAGAGGGGGCGACTGTGAAAAGTCCTGCTGTTGTAACAATTCTTCTATAGGGAAACATTCAACTAAGCGTGTGTATGTACATGTGTGTGTGTGGTGTATATGAAGATGGATGGATACATACATACATATACACATAAATTAACAACTTGGACAGAGTAAGGGGTACTAGAGGAGGAGGTTTTTGGGATGTGGGACTTGCAGTGTTAAAACAAGGAAAGTTCCAGGCAAAGCAGGACAAGCCGGTTCCCAGAGTTTAAAGTGTGTGCTAGTCATGTCCAACTCTTTGAGACCCCATGGACTGTAGCCCGCCAGGTTCCTCTGCCCATGGGATTCTCCAGGCAAGAATACTGGAGTGGGTTGCCATGTCCTCCTCCAGGGGATCTTCCCAACTCAGGGATCCAACCTGCTGCATCTTCTGCATTAGCAGGCAGATTCTTTGCCACTGAGCCACCAGGGAAGCCAGTCCAGTGGGGAGTCAGTGAGCAATTTTAAAGAGGAAGCTCAGTGTAGGCCTAATTGAGAAAATGGTAACTGAGCAAAGTCTTGATGGAGGTGAAGAAGACAGATATGTGGTTACCTGGGAGAAAATCCTTCTATTTAGACAGAGGAAAGGGCTGAGGAAAAGGCCCTTCCATGAGGACATGTTTGGTGTACATGGACATAGTAAAAATATGTATTCCAGGCAGCAAAATTTTAAAAGTGAAGTTTAATTCCAACAAACAGTACTCAAATGCAGTATCTTCTACTTCTTAACACTCTGATAGTGGACCTCTCCAAACTCTCTAGGAAAATATTTCACACTATTGGAGATATAAGCAAAGTAGTTTTAAATAGCTAGTGAATAAATAAGACTTTATTTGTGCTGAATCAACAAGCCAGAAGGACTTGAACCCCCAATTCATTATAGCTGTTCTTTAATATCCTCACAGTCATTTAGTGTTTGTCAGTATAAATAAACCCAACATGAAAATAATCAACATAATAATTTTTCTTCTGCATATTTAAGCTTTGCCTTAATAATAAAATGTGGTTGTGGGAATCCTCAAACATTCAGTAAATATCTGGTTGTTGTCATTGTTTAGTTGCTAAGTCGTGTCTGACTCTTTGCGACCCCATGGACTGCGGTGCGCCAGACTTCCTCATCCTCCACTATCTCCCGAAGTTTGCTCAGCTTCATATCCATTGAGTTGGTGATGCTATCCAACCATCTCATCCTCTGCCGCTCCCTTCTCCTTTTGGTATGGCCATAATAATCCCAGATTTAATCCATACCAAGACTCGATCGGCATTTCACAAGAAAAATAAGAATTTGCATGTTCTCCTTATTTTCATTCTTATTGACAGTATCTGAATAATCACACTCAAGAACATTTTTGCTCAGAAGGACTTTAAATGGATTCATTAGAACTACTGTTTCAGTAAACCATGCAATTGCATCCAATTTCATCTTCATTTTGCATGTTGTGGGCAGAATTTACTTGTTCAGGCAGAGTGAACCCTTCAAATAAAACTGAATTTACAGAGAGAGCCCAAATCCTTGCCCCCACGTCATTTTCTACTCAAGGATACATTTTGGCCTAACACCACATCACAACAGAAGTCCCTTTCTTTTCATTTTTTTACCACATCCTAAGCAATTTCTCCAAGGGCTTCCTCAGAGTTATCTGCAGATGGGAAAGGCAATTCACAATGCAATAAAATTTATAGCTCATAAAATTATGAATAAGCCAAACGTTAAAAAAGAAAAGTTAAACTAGGTTTAAAATGATTTTTATAATATCAACCACATGAATTGACACAGAGTATGAATTGCAAATGTAAGGGAAGGCAACAGCTAAATGTTCTGTGCTCTCTGGGTGTTAAATGAAGACCATCAGCACCGCACAAAGAGATTCAGGAAATAGTTGCTGATTTCTCTTAGTAGAGATGGCCAGAGTAAGGCGCAAAGTAGATTTTTTTTAAAAAAGCAGATTAACTGGGTATGGCTATAAGTAAAATCCCCCAAAAAAGGAACCTGAAAATTAAAAGATAAAATGAAATGAGTCAATCCAAATAACCAGTGTGGTTTTTTTTTATAGTGTTGTTAAAAAGAGTAAAAATGCAGGCAAATAAAGACTGAAACAATCTTTATTCCTCTGAGTGGTAGATGTTCTTTTAAAAAGAAATATTGAAATACTTACCAATATTTAGAATAACCTCAATTTTCCATATATTATCAAATCTAATCCAGAATTGTCAAATCCTCACAGGACTGAGTCCTTGGTGGTCTTCTCATCTTGCTATACACCCCTTATGAACTCATCTATTTTATTGGCTCTAATGATTATCTATACATTGATGATTCCCAGGTCAACTTCATTATGGCTCACATTCTTATGTCCTAGGTCCAAATTTCTATATCTGAATATCCTCACGTTTCTTGGGAACTTCAACCATACACTTAAATTCAAGCTAAATGAACTTTTTCTTCTGTATCTTCCACTCCAATTAAATGTCGTTCATTCACCCAAATGTGTGTGGGGACCTGGGTGGGGCAGGGATGCAGTCGACTTCCATAATCTCTCTGGGACCAGTATCCCTGACCCATTCCATACAATGAGTACAGTTAGGCATCAATGTATGCTCAGTTGTGTCTGACTCTGCAACCCCATGGACTGTAGCCCTCCGGGCTCCTCCACTCTCCACGGGATTTTTCAGGCAAGAATACTGGAGAGGGTTGCCGTTTCATCCTCCAGGGTGTCTTCCTGCCCCAGGGACTGAACCTGTGTCTCCCGCATTGCAAGGCAGATTCTTTACCTGCTGAGTCACTGGGGAAGCCCATAGGCATAAATACCTAAGACTTCTTTATTCCCTTTATCTCTTCCTGTCCATTTCCAGTATTATTTTTTCTCTGGTTCATTCTGGGCCTTTTGCTTAGTTTGTTCTGTTTCACTGGAGATTGACCTCTGAAAACTGTTTCTGAAGCTGTCTTACCAATTGGATTCTATGTCAGTTTGATCAATAGATGGGGGGTGTGCACAAGTGGAAACTTGGAGGCCTGGAGAAGGGAGACCGTCAGGAACACCCAGTCACATAGGGACCCAAATATTCTATGTTTACCAGGCTTCAGGATTTTGTTCATACTGTTGCCCTAAATAGAATTCACTTTCTCACCTTTTCCATAAGGCAAATTCCCATTTTCTTCATGGTCAGTTCAAATGTTATCTGATGGTCTCCTCAACTCAGGGGAATTAATCCCACCCTTTCATACAGGCATCTTACATAAGAATCCAGGAACATGCTCTGAGCACTTTGAAAACATGTTCAGTGCAGCATTTAGTGTGCCAAGGAAATTGGCCCCTCATCAAAGATAGCAATGTGTATGTGTGTGCTCAGTTGCTCAGTCACGTCTGACTCTTTGCGACCCCATGGACTGTAGCCCTCCAGACTCCTCTGTCCATGGAGTTTTCCAGGCTAGAACACTGGGGTGGGTTGCCATTTCCTCTTCCAGGGGATCTTCCTGACCAAGGGATTGAAACTGCGTCTCCTGCATTGGCAGGTGGATTCTTTACCACTGAACCACCTGGGACGCCTAAAGATATCAATACTTTATTTATTATTAAATTATTTAGATACATTTTATTTGACTATTCAGTTCTTCTAAAATCTACCAGGCAATCCCACCCCGGCCACCACTCCCTTTTGCATCCTGCATTCCCACATACACAACTCTTTTTCTGACTTAAATATTGAAATCCCCCACCAGGCCTTGTTTTGCCTTTGTTTTACTTTCCCCACCCTCTTCGAATGGCTTCAACCACTGCTATGGTACTCTTGCCTGGAAAATCCCATGGATGGAGGAGCCTGGTGGGCTGCAGTCCATGGGGTCGCTGAGTCGGGCACGACTGAGCGACTTCTCTTTCACTTTTCACTTCCATGCATTGGAGAAAGAAATGGCAACCCACTCCAGTGTTCCTGCCTGGAGAATCCCAGGGACGGGGGAGCCTGGTGGGCTGCCGTCTCAGGGGTCGCACAGAGTCAGACACAACTGAAGCGACACAGCAGCAGCAGCAGCAGCATGGTTCTATTGATCATCAGTAAGCAGGTGACTCAATTTGTATTTCTGATCCAGGTTGTATCCTCAACTTCAGATATGGATATTCTGGACATCTATTTCAGTATGTTCCTCAGGCTTCTCAAAAGCAATATATCAAAACTGAGTCCATGATGTTCCTCATCCCCACATACAATCCTACTTCAAAACCCTCCCATGCATCTGTGTCTCAGCAAATAGTGCTATGAAATCTCTCCAGTCAGAAGCCTGGGAGTCAAGATTGATTTCCCCTTCCCTATCATCTATATTTAAATCAGTCAGAAATTTTCATCATGTTTTCCTCCTTCATGACTCACTAACCCCTGCCTTCCATCCTCATTAAAACACCCACAAATAGGCTGTGATCACTTATCTCCCAGGTTACATTTTCGCTAGCCGGTTTCTATGGCCTCCTAGCCATTCTTCCCATTGACGCTGGAAGGATAATCCTTCTGCGTGTTTAGAATATAGTTCTGACTCCATCAACCCACAATTAGAAAACTTCATGGCTTTCTCATGAGTTCAGCATAAAACCTAGCATGAAACAATACCCTCCACAATCTTGCCCCATCTTGCTTGTCTCTCACCACTCCTTCTCTTCATACTGTGCTCTAGAATTATCAAAATGAGGTTTCCCAGGTGGCAGTAGTGGTAAAGAACCCGCCTGCCAATGCAGGAGACTTAAGAGATGTGGGTTCAATTCCAGATCTGGAAGATCCCCTGGATGAGGGCATGGCAACCCACTTCAGTATTCTTATCTGGAGAATGCCATGGACAGAGGAGCCTGGGAGGCTACAGTCCATGGGGTTGCAAAGAGTCAGACACAACTGAGCACACACACACACACACATAGCACACACTTTGGGCAGAGCACTGTGAAAACTTAAAAGGTTTGATTTTTGTTCTCTTGGAATTTTTACAATCTAAACATATAGGTAGATATATATGTAAGTTTAATATCAGTCTATCACATGGACAAGATAGGCAGGATCTTACCAGCCTTATAAAACAGCTCACCACCCCCTGGATTCTGTGGGTTCAGAAATAACATTGTTCCCATTTGTATATGTAGCTTCACAATACAACTTTCTAAAATCCATGTCAAGAGCTAGGAAATGAGTCAGAAAAAGACATCTAACTCTATGAGATAACTCGCTCTAATTTCCTCATTAGTGAAAACGACATCATCATAAAGAATATCTGCCAACAATCTGATATAAAAATGTACATGCATCATGAAAAATAATTGCTGTTCAATTACTACTGAATTATAAAGCCGTCATACAGGTGCAATAACGCAAGAGCTTTGAAAGTATGAAAAACTGCTTAGCTTAGGTAATTACATGTGTTTGAATAAAGTCCCGAGAATAAAATTTGCAGAGTTTGAAGAAACAATGAAATCAGTATCAAAGTGCTATTTATAACCATATATTTTTAAATTTTCTGTTTTTTCTCCTGCATAAATTTTGAAAGGACAGGGACGATTTTCTAACTCTGGGGTCCAGGGAGTGAGAGAGAGATGAGGAGCTCTTCCTTTGCTTTTTACCTTCTCACCTCTCAAATTGGATCCACAGGGACAGTACTACAAAGATAGAAATCTAGCTATAACCATGGTAATTGCATCTTTTAAAATAGTTAAATCTTACTTATGCCCTGTTCAGAGTTTACATATATGAAAAGTAAAATTTATAGGAAGGCAACTGTATTACTACTGTGAAAAGGATATATTTCTTGTAAATTTCCAGGATCTTTAGCAAGGGAAATTAGGATCTAAAACTAGAAAGGGCTTTAAATATCATGTAATCCAAGGGCATTAGTCACCATGAAAGGAAACCGAGGTCCTGAGAAGTTAAGTTTATTGTACAAATGTGTGTAGATAACAAGAGAACTGAGTCTAAAAGCATTTCTACAATGTTATAAACTTGATTAACTATAAACTTTATTGGTCTGGGTCAGTTTCTAGTTTTCAAGGTACTCAACCTTCAGAGCTCTAAGACAGATTATTTTACCCAACTACAATGCTACAGAAATAAAAGTGGCATGAATTTTACCACAGGACAAGCTATCAATTAGTTAAGTAAGCTTAGACAAATCACTTCACCTCTCAGCCCCTTCAGTTGTAAAACACTGTAAAACAAGGTGATGGTGGTGGTTTAGCAACTAAGTCGTGTCTGACACTTGCTTCCCCATGGACTGTAACCCACCAGGCTCTTCTGTCCACTGGGCACAAATACCCTCTTGCAGATTTAAGACTGTATAATTTTGATGTTAGGTGCCAGTCTATCTAAAATTATAAATTTTAAAAACCAGATGCCACCAGTCTTACTCCTGTATCTATGTTTCCAATCCTTCTTCCCCCTATGGTAAGATGCTTTCCTTAAGCAAGGCATCATTCTTTCAAAACATGTCTATTAACGACCAAACCTGTACTCTAAGCAAATGATTAGATTAAACCTGGGGGCTGGGACTTCCCTGGCAGTTCAGTGGTTAAGACTCTGCACTTCCAATGTAGGAGGCATAGATTCAGCCTCAGGTTGGGAAACTGAGATTCCACATGACTTGTGGCGTGGCCAAAGAAAATCTGTTTTTGATGTTTTTTAAGTGGGGGCCTTAACATTCATCAACATCTTAAGTTTTCAAGGTCAGTACCATAGAGAGTAGTAATTTCCTCCTACAGATCTTCTCTAAAATTGGCAAAACCCAAATCTGAGGTGAATGACAAGAAATTAGTTTTACCTTCATACTGAGTAACATAGTACATGATTCAACTGCTTCCTTTTTTCTTTTAGTGAAGATATAATCTAGTATTAAAAATAACAAATTGTTTAGTAGACTTGGCAAAATTTTAGAAATAGTGACTCAAAAAATTAAAATTTTAAAATAGATTACATCTTGTGATGAATTTTGAAACAACTAAAACAAATCCATTTTCTTTCTTGAATAAAAATGTTAACTTTTCCTTAAGGTTATCATCCTGGCATATGTTTAGCAGAGGCTATAGTCTCCTATAGTCTTCTCTGGGTGCTTTTCAAAGGTATGACATGGTGCTCCATAAATTCCCATGAAATATACGTATTATTCAGTAGAGGTGATTAAACAGCAATGTTCTGAAATACTTTTGCTTTGGAATATTTAACATCGTTACAAAATGTCATTGGAGTTATGTTTCACTTCCACTCAAAGCAGGAAGTAACTCTTCCCACATATACACAAAGGGAACTCCATTTCCCTGTTTCATCATTGATTGGATATTCTGCAGGTGCCCCAATATGTCAAATGGTAGAGATAGTTTGACTCCAGCTCTGTTCCTTAGTGGGCTTCCCTGATAGCTCAGTTGGTAAAGAATTTGCCTGCAATGCAAGATACCCTGGTTCGATTCCTGGCTCAGGAAGATCCGCTGGAGAAGGGATAGGATACCCACTCCAGTATTCTTGAGCTTCCCTTGTGACTCAGCTGGTAAAGAATCCGCCTGCAATGCGGGAGACCTGGGTCCCATCCCTGGGTTGGAAAGATCCCCTGAAGAAGGGAAAAGCTACCCACACCAGTATTCTGGCCTAGAGAAGTCCATGGACTGTATAGTCCATGGAACTGCAAAGAGTTGGACATGACTGAGCCACTTTCAATTTCACTTAACTTTTTTCTGTTCCTTAGTGTTGAACAGTACGACTATCCACAGCAATGTCTGCTATGTAATGTACTCATCCTCCTTGACACTCTTACTTCATCATGCTGCTGCTGCTGCTGCTAAGTTGCTTCTGTCGTGTCCGACTCTGTGTGACCCCATAGATGGCAGCCCACCAGGCTCCCCCATCCCTGGGATTCTCCAGACAAGAACACGGGCAGGACACATATCCAATTAGTGCTAAAGACTCTACCTTCAATTTTCTAGCAAATCCTGGCATTTCTTTTTTTCATTCATTTTTGCCTAGGTTACTATGCTAGTATTTTAGGTAGTGGCAGTAGTAAAAGCAGTAGTTAGGAATTACTGAGTTTTGTCAATACCTCTTAACTGGGGTCCATACTTCTGATCGTGAGTGGAAAAAAATGATTTGGTATGAAAGATTTTAGCCTTTTGTATCCTGCATTATTGTAGAAATTTGTTCTATTCAATGGGTTCAATATATAAAAGAGGGATGACTTCAGGACCCAGTCCAAATTCAATATTATAAAGCCATTTATGATCTAGATTTTTTCTTATCCCTTAGCTTCCTGACTCTTTTCTCTCCGACCTTGGAGCTCCCCAATCTAAGCCTTTTGAATCCTTAAAAAACTAAAAACAGAGCTATCCTATGATCCAGCAATCCCACTCCTAGGCATATACCTTGAGAAAACCATAATTCAAAAAGATACATGCACCCCAATGTTCATTGCAGCACTGTTTACAATAGCCAAGACATGGAAGCAATCTAAATGTCTATCAATGGATGAATGGATAAAGAAGATGTGGTATATATATACAATGGAATATTCCTCAGTCATAAAATAAGAATGAAATAATGCCATTTGCAGTGACAAAGATGTACCTAGAGATTGTCATACTGAGTGAGGTAAGTCAGACAGGGAAAGATAAATATCATATATCACATATGTGGAATCTAAAAAAATAGTACAAATAAACTTATTTACAAAACAAAAATAGTCACAGATGTAGAAAGCAAACTTATGGTTACCAAGGGGAAAAAGGGAGAGAAGACTCTTTTCCACTCTCAGCCACTAGACACAAACTGAAATAATATTCCAGGCACTGTTCTAGGAAAAGGCATATAAAGATAAATATGAAACTGCCTCTATTCTCAACACATGGCCAGTGAAGAAAATGGGGAGATTGTGATTGACATATACAAACTACTATTAATATATATAAAATAGGTAACTAACAAGGACCTACTGTATAGCACAAGGAACTCTACTCAATACTTTGTAATGACCCGTATGGGGAAAGAATCTAAAGAAGAGTGGAGATATATATATATATATATATATACAACTGATTCACTTTGCTGCACAGCAAAAAGTAATACAACCTTG